>NC_133360.1:12623443-12788443 GCF_030506205.2 Paramisgurnus dabryanus | reverse complement strand
CTCCAGAGTAAACTGTTATAGCAATTTGACTGTCTTATACGTACACAATGACTTGTCATACTGATGGCACTGACATGTTGATTGACACATTTACTTTTGAGACATAAACAACAGTAAATGCACTTACTGTTTTACAAATGTCGAGGATGATTGGAGAAATTATTGAGATTTTTTTTTTGTCAGAACTGATGAACTCTGATCACTGGCATCAGATGTCCCACCACATGCAGTACTGCAGCATTCTGGCATTTACAGTCTCCAATAGAGCTCAACTGCTCTCAAGCCGAGTTTGCCGGAGGAGATTTCCTGACATACTGTGACACAGTGATATTTGTAAAGTTCAGCCCGGTCTAATGCTTTTGATACTTCCTTTCCCAACCACCTGTTCAGGGATTTCAAGAGAAGTCCCAAGAAGCACTTATCCTAAACAAGCCAGGCACCAAATATAATACTGACTCCTCGAATATCTGTGCTGAAAATTTGACAATATCTAGGAGGCTAGAAATAAATTGCATTCACAGTACATTTGCTAGACATTACATCATGAAATGTGTGCCTGGGAATTGAACATATATTGTTGATACTTTTAACATAATAAGCTACAGGAAACAACCAACGTAAGCTGAATATTTACACACATGTACATTTATACATTTTGGCATTCAATCCATACATTTTTTTAAGTATGTGTGTTCTCTGATATCGACCCTATGACCTTTGCATTGCTAACTCGAAGCTCTACCAGTTTAGCTACAGTAAAGTAAATTAATAAAATTTTCCACATTTTTTTTGTCAACCTACAGACAAAGCATTAACAGAACAATATGACAACCATAAGAATTAATTTCTGAGGTGGGCAGACTGCAATGTGCAAATCTCACCACAAGGGGACAGCGTGACCTCATTGCACCCGGATCATGTGATAGATTTTACTGCCTTGTGTTATTATTAGGTCATATATATTTAAGCACATGTCTGTGAATAGATCTGTAGTTACAAAGGCAAATGAAAACAATTTTGCCTAAGCATCTGATATTCCACCGGGCTTCATCTAATTGTTGTTGATAACTCTTTCAGCAAACGCTCACACGGATGAAGAGCCAAATGAACAACAGTATCATCCCACAGGTTTCACCGGCCCCCGTCCCAAGAGTCTCTGTAATTTCCCCACGAGGAGTCACTCTATACGTCAGCTGATTAACTGTAATAACAATTTGGCTAATGAGGTTGTTTACCTCCAACCCACGGATGCTGAAACCTATTTGCAAAGATGTATGCATGCTCGAAGACTTCAAAACAACCCTGAGTCCCGAAGGATGGATAACCGTTGGAAATAGAAGTGAATTGCATCAATTTGTTTTACTCTGTAAAAAAAGTTTCTCTTAAAGGGACCGTTCATCAAAAAATTCGCCCTCCTGTCTTTGTAAAACTTTGGGTACCAAAATAAAGAAAATCCCTTTTAACATTTCCCCGTTTCTCTCTGTATTCTGAATCACTGTAATTACTTCAGTGCATCACATGACAGCCAAATAAGCACCTCTCCAGTTAAACCAGTAGGCTTATTTTTGTGACAAAAATCCGGTCCACGATCCTTGTAAGTACTGATTTGAGAAAGGAAATAAGTGGGTGAAAACAGTATATAAAGAATGTAATGAGACTGCATTGATATCACAATAATAAAAAAAACTAAACCTCATTCCTTGCTTCTCTGGGTTCGCAACAGCTCGACTCGACTGCTGGATACGAGAGAGAAAGGCTTTAAACGGGGGATGGGTTGGTAGCCTTTGTGTCGCGCCTGACATCTGCTAATTTATTCGGTACAAAATCGCTTTCACGCATTGTCACATGCATTCTTGAATGTCAGCTGATGGATACGGGGTCTGCTGTGAACACCAGCACAAGCATTTGCTTGCATTTAACGTTGCATTTGATAAGGGTGGAAGTAGAAAAATTGCTTTTAAAGGTCATTGTGCAAAAGTGGAAACATTTCAAACTGGAAATAAAGTTGCGCTTAATTAAAGCCAAATGGATTTAGTAATAGTATTGACAGTTATGGTCTATTTGACAAACTTGATTGTTAACTTGATGTTTGTGACAGAGCGAGGTAAAAAAAAACTTAAGCCAATTCAAATTAAAGTGTTTTTATGTTTGGGTCAGTGACAAAAACTGTTTGGCAAGATGCGAAATTAAAAAATAATTTTAAAAAACTTGATTTAAAAGCACACATCAGGTTTATTTCAATGCATATAGTGTAGTATGTTAATGTTTTGCAATAAAAAAAATTATTTACACCATTTTTCTGAAAGTTAAACTGAATGGACCTGAAAATGTCAAATGATGTAACCGCCAATTGCGCCAAAGAATGAGAAATATTAAATATTTTATTCACCTTGATGGCATGTAAGCGTAATAATCATCAAAAAATATAATAATTTTAAAATATAATTTTATTAGTTATTTCTTAATGTAAATTTTAATGCATTTTTGTATATTTGTCCTGGCATATGCTGAAAACAGCTCTGTTTTCTAAATAATCTTTGACAAATTATGTAAAAATGGATGAAACAAAAATCATATTACACCAAACTAGATGATTATACTTTATTCCACATTTTTTATGAATATATTTATATTTTAATAAAAAAAAATTAGTTAAACCAATTGACAGACCGGTTACGCCACATTTACATTTTTGCAATTATCACCCAAATATTATTTCAAAATTAAATAAAACTAGAAATTTTAGACACTAAACTAGATGATTATATTTTATTCCACATTTTTTATGAATTTATTTATATTCTAATAAAAAAAATACTAATTGCACCAATTGACAGACCGGTTACACCACATTGACATTTTTGCAACTATCCCGCCAAATATTATTTCAAAATGAAATGAAACCAGAAATTTTAGACACTTAACTAGATGATTACATTTTATTTCACATTTTTTATGAATATATTTATATTTTCATTTAAAAAAATATATTAGTTACACAAATTGACAGACCGGTTACGCTACATTGACATTTTTGCAATTATCCCCCAAATATTATTTCAAAATGAAATAAAACCAGAAATTTTAGACACTAAACTAGATGATTATATTTTATTCCATGTTTTTAATAAATGAATTTATATTTTAATTTAAAAAATACTAATTGCACCAATTGACAGAACGGTTACACCACATTGTCATTTTTGCAACCATCCCGCCAAATATTATTTCAAAATGAAATAAAACCAGAAACTAGATGATTACATTTTATTTCACATTTTTAATGAATATATTTATATTTTCATTTAAAAAAATATATTAGTTACACAAATTGACAGACCGGTTAGACCACATTGACATTTTTGCAATTATTCCCCAAATATTCTTTCAAAATGAAATAAAACCAGAAATTTTAGACTCTAAACTAAATGATTATATTTTATTTCACATTTTTTATGAATATATTTATATTTTCATTAAAAAAATACTACTTACACCAATTGACACAGACCGGTTACACCACATTGACATTTTTGCAATTATCCCCCAAATATTCTTTCAAAATGAAATAAAACCAGAAATTTTAGACTCTAAACTAGATGATTATATTTTATTTCACATTTTTTTATGAATATATTTATATTTTCATTAAAAAAATACTACTTACACCAATTGACACAGACCGGTTACACCACATGACAATTTTGCAATTATCCCCCAAATATTCTTTCAAAATGAAATAAAACCAGAAAATTTAGACTCTAAACTAGATGATTCTATTTTATTCCACATTTTTTATGAATATATTTATATTTTCATTAAAAAAAATACTAGTTACACCAATTGACACAGACTGGTTACACCACATTGACATTTTTGCAATTATCCCCCAAATATTCTTTCAAAATGAAATAAAACCAGAAATTTTATACTTGGTCCTCAAAAAAGAGAATGTATTTTTAACCATTTTTTATTTAATTGTACCATACAGACACAAAATAATTAACATCATGCCATTGAACCATTTATGTAAATAATAATAATGTTACTTAAAGAATTAAAATGATTGACAGATGTTTTAAAGTAAATAATACAACACTATAAAAAGTTGGGTTAAAACAACCCAACATCCCAATGATGTGTTTTGTCCAATATTTACCCAGCATGGGTTAAAGGGGACATATCATGAAAATCTGACTTTTTTCATGTTTAAGTGCTAAAATTGGGTCCCCAGTGTAGAAAATGTGAAAAAGATCAACTGAGTTATTTAGTTTTGGCAAACCATTCTCTGCGAACGTAAAAAAATGCTCATTGAAATTTACATCCCCTTGTGATGTCAGAAAGGGATAATACCGCCCCTTAAACTAGTGCAGAGATCAGCTCATTTGCATTTAAAGGACACACCCAAAAACGGCACATTTTTGCTCACACCTACAAAGTGGAAATTTTAACATGTTATAATAAATTATCTATGAGGTATTTTAAGCTAAAACTTCACATATTTTCTCTGGGGACACCAAAGATTTATTTAACATCTTAAAAAAGTCTCGTGAAATGTCCCCTTTAAAATAATCCAGCACTTTTTATGCATTTGTTATGTACTTTGTTATGTCTCTACTAACCTGCATAACGCAGCAGTAATAGACTGATTCGCTTAATTGCAAAGGGGATGGGTTCGAACACACTTTGATCAAATATATAGCTTGTAACGCATCGTAAGTCACTTTAGATGAAAGTGCCTGCCAAATGCAACATGCATATTTTAATAGAATATGAATTATACAATTATATAATCTATTACAATTAAAAAGTATTTAAAAGCATTTAGGTTTCCTCTTACATATGATGCGATCGGGAGGAAAGACTCAGCTAACATTATTTAATGATGCTGGAGTTCCTGAAGATGAACTATCACGTTACACTTCAAGCAATTATAAACGTCTAAAAGGGGACGACGCTCAAACCCTTGCTGGCTGATAATGAGCGTCTCGGGTTCCTGCTTGGTAATGACATAAAAGATTCGAGCAAAGGAACGGTCATATGGGCCTTTGGAGATTTCGTACAAAACGTATCGATGAAAACACTTACATTTTTCACCGGATACATTTTTAATCAAGCAGTGTCAACGAACAATGGAAAAATGAAAAGAGTAAATTCAAAGAGGGTTCAGTCTGGCCTTCTATATAGTGACTGGTGATGACACCTGCTATAATTCATGGAGTCAGCAGACACATTGGTTGCAAAAGTAATTTTATTGCCAAAGAACAGCAGTGGGCTGCATGTTGGACTGAGCTGAACTTGGCAGCGAATAGCCAGGCCTGCCTGACATATGTTTAGATAGAGATGAAACATATATCGAACGTGACGCTCTCATTCGAAGATTAACTCTGCTTTTGACATTATTTGGCCAGAGGAGTGATATTTTACGATGACGGGACACATTAAAGGGGCAGGTTATTAACATCTGCAGGGATATGGAGTTCCTGAGCCTGTCCATGTACAATAAACTATGTATTAAAGTGATAAATGAATGCTTTTTACACTGAATTTTATGAATTGGTATTCTTCCACTTTTTATTAAAGAGACCGTATTGCTTTAAAGGGATAGTTCACCCCCCCCAAAAAAATACAATTCTGTCATTATTTATTCAAACTTGCATAAATGTCTTTGTTCTGGTGAACATGAAGAAAGATATTTTGAGGAATTTTTGTAAACAAACCAGTCAGAGGCTCCAATGACTTCAATAGTATTATGGCGGTTTTCCATTGCATAGTACCCCACAGTTTAGTTTAGTTTGGGTCAGGTCAGCTCACCTCACTTTGGCGTGGTTAGCTTTTCCATTGAGTTAAGTATCACTTCGGAGTGGGAGGGATTATAGGCGTGTCGTTATATTTGCGCTGCCTACTTCTGTGACACATACAAGTGACAGCGTTTTTGTACATTCCCATACATTTATTTATTTCTCAGTCTGCCACATAATTAAAATTGACCACCACAAACAGATGTTTGCATATTGCGTTTATAACTACCTCTATTTCACATGACAGTTTCTGTTCAAACACCTGTGGCGTAAGCCGACGGTGCTCTGCTGAGCCTCATTGAAGTTGCATTTAAACATATATAATGCTGACGTGCTCATCGCGAATGTTCCGCCACAAACTGCAAGTCTGGAAAAAACTGTTATGGTGTCCCTGATTCTTAACATGTGGATGTTTTTCATCGCTAAACGGGAGTTTGGGAACTTATAGCAGAGCACAGATGACAACATGTTTGCTCGAGACAGCGCAAGCTAGCACGAAGGTAAAGCTAATCTTTACAATATAGCGATGACGCTGGTAGTGACGTTTCTCTCAGACCAATCAGTAATCTACAGTGTTTTCGCGTCACATTTGGTATCAGCTCGGGTCGCTTGGAACCCCGACCGAGGTGGTATGAAAAAAAGTATTTATGGAAAAATGGAAAAGCTCCCAAAAGTAAGCTGACCCGACCCAAACCAAACCAAACCATGGGGTACTATGCAATGGAAAAGCGCCATTATTTCTTTATAATGGAAGTCAATGGGGCCTATGATTGTAATCAAGCCAATAAGAGGCCCCATTGACTTCCATAGTATTATTTTTTCCTGTAATGGAAATCAATGGGGCCTCTGTTTGTAACCAAACCAATCAGAGGCCCCATTGACTTCCATATTATTATTTTTTATAATGGAAGTCAATTGGGCCTCTGATTGTAACCAATCAGGAAGTCAATTGGGCCTCTGATTGTAACCAATCAGAGGGCCCATTGACTTCCATAGTATTAATTTTCTTTTATAATGGAAGTCAATGGGGCCTCTGATTGTAACCAATCCAATCAGAGGCCCCATTGACTTCCATAGTATTAATTTTTCCTATAATGGAAGTCAATGGGGCCTCTGATCGGTTTGGTAACAAACATTCCTCAAAATATCTTCATTTGTATTTATCAGAACAAAGAAATGTATAGTGAACTTTCCCTTTAACATCACCCCTGATAGAGCTGAATGAGTTACATTTTACTTAGAGATCGCATTTTTAACTATTTGTGACCCTGTCTGTGAAATCCAGGATTCTCAATCTAATGTGAGAGGACCATCAAGTTTTTCATTGATTTCAATCTTTAAAGGACAAGTTCGGTATTTTAGACTTAAAGCCCTGTTTTCAGATTGTTTATGGTGAAATAGAATGGTTTTGACTGAAATTTCGACATTTTCGGCTGCCCTGAGAATTTTCGCGTGTTTGTGTTTCAGCTCAGACCTCTACAATGGGTTTAATGGTGCACTGGAACAATCCTTCCTAAAATGCATTAAACTTTCGTTTACAAAGACGTGAAACTCACCGAGTGGTCAGGGGTGTTCACTGGTATGCTCACACAAAAATCGCTCCAAAAGACGCATTCCAACAGGTTTTATCGTAGTTTTTACCAACTCCATTGACATGTATTAGATGTGCTGTGAGGTACGGTATTACTCCGCGCCGGGAACTTTGTTTCTATTCTTGCAATTGGCAAAGGCGGATTAGCGCCACCACCTGGGCTGGAGTGTTTATTATTCAAGCTCTAAGCGGAAGAATGTACGGGTGTGAGGCGTTTGGAAAAATAGGTCCACAAGTTAACAACGAATGCTAAAACAGCTGTTGGAAAGCATCTTTTGGAGCGATTTTTGTGTGAGCATACCAGTGAACACCCCTGACCACTCGGTGAGTTTCACGTCTTTGTAAACGAAAGTTTAATGCATTTTAGGAAGTATTGTTCCAGTGCACCATTAAACCCATTGTAGAGGTCTGAGCTAAAACACAAACACGCGAAAATTCTCAGGGCAGCCGAAAATGTCGAAATTTCAGTCAAAACCATTCTATTTCACCATAAACAATCTGAAAACAGGGCTTTAAGTCTAAAATACTGAACTTGTCCTTTAACATGACCTTACTCAGTCAATATTAACTCTTTCCCTGCTAGCATTTTTTTTAAAGTTGCCAGTCAGCGTCAGTGTGATATTCACAAAAGTTTAATGGCTTCAAGAAAATGTTCTTCTTCAAATATTTTAATGTATATAAACATACAATATACAAATAAAAGAACATACCCTTGCTTTCAAACATACAAAAAAGTTTCATCCTACCTTTATTTGTTTTCTTTTTATCACCTCTCAAATATGGGTAGGTTTATTCAAAAATAAAAAAAATCTTAATTGCGTTTTTATGAAGGACTTTTGATAGAGATCAGATTCAGGGCGATGATCGAAACATACACGGAGCTGGAGATGTTTGCCCTAAGGGGATACTTCCGGGTTTTATAAGTTGGGTAAGAGCAGAAATACGGATTGCCGGAAAAACTCGTAATTGGCAGTAAAGCGTTTTCTATTAATTGACGAGTTAACTCGTCAATGGCGGGGAAAGAGTTAAAGATACCAATATGATATTTTCACAGAATGTTATTTACATTATAGCTGGGTTTTCACAAGCATGGTCCTATTTGCACCCCTTCCCTTTTTGGGCAATGGCATCAACCCAGCCGTAAAGCTCACCATCCAATGACGCTCATCTGTCTGTATGTCTATTCAGTAGCAGAGCTTAAAACCGCATAAAAGCAAGAATCTATACTTTAATGTCCCAGAGAGGATAATCCTATGCCCGTTTCTAATGCACCGGATGGGAAAATCAATAAACAGTTCACGGGCATCGTTTCAAATCCTTTCCCTGACCCATAAACTCCTCTCTGCAACACTTTAGATGGGCTTGTTAACTCAATTTGAAAAGCTATCGCTGAAGGAGCTCAGCCTTCCCCTGCAAATGACAATTAAACATCAGCTGATAGATTTTTGGAGTCCTGCACTTATGAGAACCTGGCGGAGCGTGAGCACAATATGGACTTCTTCAAAACAGGCCTGTTTCGCAGTCAGTCAACTCCGGGACGGATGCCCGTCTCCATGGCAGCGTTTAAATGACACGAGGACTCTGATGGAGAACTTCATTTAGAGTCCAACTTTCAGCTCGACATCCATGCGCAATAAAACACGAGCTCCCTTATGCACCTGATATTGAAAGCTTTGTCAGGGGAGACGATCCGACCATTTAGTTTAAACTGGTTTCTCTAACAGTGCGAGCTTGCCAGAGATGGAGAAAGCAGAAAATGTGATTAGCAACCACAATGCATGCCTTAAATCCATTCGAAGACGTGGCAAGGTAGCTTTTTTGACAGTCATGTGCTTATGTAATTATGAATTATGCCAATTGGAGGGTTTTTGGGTGAGTGTGCCAAGCTAGATGTAGCTAGAGGACTGCATGAGACTTTGCAAGTACAGGAAACCATGGTAACAGAGAGAGAGTCAGGTCGCCGAGCTGACTGTGCCTGCAGACAGGTTGAACGATGTAGGGATGAGAGCGAGAAAAACAGATAATGGGTGAGCAGGTACAACTCCGTCTCAACTTAGTGTTCGGCTATTAAAATGCCCTGTGATTATTTCATATGAGCATTTACAGGCTAATTTAAGGTTGACAGGGAATAATGCGACAACTATGTGTTTGCCATCTTTAATGGTCAAGGACTGTGGTTTTATTTATAGTTCCCAATATAACAGCTTTATAGAGATCTGGGAATCCAGGATCATCCAGGAATGAATATTATTTTATCATTTATTTACTCTCAATGCATTCCAAGCCTGTATGATTTTGAAAACACAAAAAGAGATTTAGCAGAATGGTTTCCATATAATGAAAGTAAATGGAATCGACAGGCAGCCGTGGTAATCCTTCACTTTATATTATATGGAAAAGTACAGGAATATGGAAAATTCTGCAACTGTTAATGTGTTTACCAGAAAAGGCAAATCACAAGGGTAAATAATGACTGTATTAAATAAATAAATAATTACCAAATTCAATCCAACTTCGCCGTTAAGGTGTTACTACAAAGTTGGAATCAGATATTAAAATGTAATCCAGTTGGAGGCAATAATTTAATACAAATGTTGATGCAGGCACAACAAATTCATATAGGATGATTCATCTAAACTGTTTACAGGGAGAGTAACAGTCTCTACAGCTAAACAATTACGTACCATATTGTCATTATCAAGATCTCGTTTTATTTATATTTTAATTGGATATGGAGCGAAATACACACCGTCAGAAAAAAATGGTTAAAATATGTTCCCCAGCTGTCCCTAGGGCGGTACCTTTTTAAAAAGTACAGCTTCTTTGGACCTACAGTGTTCATATTAGTACTGTCGAGGTGCATATCCATACCAAATGTTTACATACCTAATGGTACATATTAAGACCTTTTTAAAGGGTACTGTCCCAGTGACACCTGGGGTACATATTTTGACGAATTTTTCTAACAGTCCAATTTTGTGCAAAAGTCTTACTGTGCGTTCACACCAGACGCGTAGTTGAATGCTTGAACATTTTGAGTTTACTTAGGGTGACCATACGTGCCATTCTTCCCAGATGCATCCCGTCCAGGATTTTGTGTTCGTCTTCCAGAAGTCGTATTTGTCGACCGCATACGTCATAGAGGATTATTATTATTATAACAGAAAAGCAACTGTTACATTTTAAGGTAAGAATGAAACTACGATTGTATATCTTATGTTTTTAACTGAATGGCGTATGCGGTCAACAAATACGACTTCCGGAAGACGCACCGAAATCCTGGACGGGATGCGTCCGGGAAGAATGGCACGTATGTTTGTAATGTCCCCCTAGTTTACTCGCTTCATTTGCGCGTGAAATTCTAGTCATTCAAGACATTCAAGCGGAAATTCGCGTATATCAGATGTGGTTGTCAAAGTTCAGATTTTTAACCCTTATGTGTTGTTGGGGCCATTTTTGGCCATTTTTGCAATTTTTTTGTCTTAATTTGGCCACAACTTTCTCTGTGTTTCAGCAAATGGAATGATTTTTGGTGACAAATCTTATATTTACACATATTTTAAGAAAATGCTTTGAAATTTTTCAAAAACTTAACAATATACCGTGGGCAAATTTACTACCCTTACGTGTTGTTAGCGGCCAAAAAAGGCCACTAAATTAAACTGCTGTAAAAATTTATCGGATGAAATTTTTTTCACATTTTTTTGCATAAATCTGTTAATCAACCTCAGTACTGATCAAAACTACCAAATGTTTGCAAAAATTCCATGATTTTAACTCTTTCATTGCCAAGTTTATAAGTAGTGTCACTGATTTGGGGAAAAAAAACACACAAAATGACAGATTTTCAATATAAAACGTGACTGTGGACTGGATTTTCTTTTACCTTTTTTACAGTCTTGGGCATGCCAAAGATTGGTAAAAACATTGGCTTTGATGCATTTTTAGTTTTTGTGCAGCATCAGATTAAATTTTTTTCTCCCTCATTTATTGTTTGTGGCCATTTTTTCCCCATTGACTTCCATTATAACAACATTTTTTGATTGCTGAGCCATGACACCTTATTACCATGCATTCTTGATTCTTTGTGCCTTTTCCTTTTGCAAAGAGGTAAAATTTGTCATTTTTA
The DNA here is from genome assembly GCF_030506205.2 of Paramisgurnus dabryanus. Classification (NCBI taxonomy): domain Eukaryota; kingdom Metazoa; phylum Chordata; class Actinopteri; order Cypriniformes; family Cobitidae; genus Paramisgurnus; species Paramisgurnus dabryanus. The sequence goes on along the minus strand of NC_133360.1, from coordinate 12,776,922 downwards.
CTGTTGATCACCATGTGGCACCATTAACCCTTTAGTAGCCTGTGCAAAAAAACAGAGCATAAATTCTGGTCTGTACATTGAGTTATATGGACTATAAAACCATTGTGTGTGTACGAGTGTGTGTGTACGAGTGTGTGTGTGTACGAGTGTGTGTGTGTACGAGTGTGTGTGTGGGGGGGGGGGGGGGTAGTGTTAGTATTGAGGAGAGCACCTCCCTCGCGCACCAGTTAGTGCTGCACTGGTGAGAGGGATTTAGTCTCCTGTAGCTGTCCCTCTAGACACAAATCCACAGACACCAGCAGGCACCAGCAGCTCAGGAGTGAAGAGGGGAACATGCAAGTGGTGTACAGAACCAAAAAAAGAACAGTCAGCATTTGTATCCGTTGTGGTAGACACACTTGCAGAGAGCACCAAGTAATATGCTGCAAGTCCTGCTAAAAAGACTGAACACACACACGTACACATATACACACCAAAAAATTAGTTTGATTGTTTAGTTCTCCATCCATCCTCTACTCTTGCTTCATTGTTCAGTTTATTTGAAGTTGTTTTTGCATTTTGGTTCATAATAAATGTTGTTAATAAATCTGATGAAGAGAAGATTTTTTACAGATTTTTCCACACAGACGCACACACATGCAAGCACGCACGCACGCACACACACACACACACACACACACACACACACACACACACTCTCTCTCTCTCTCTCTCTCTCTCTCTCTCTCTCTCTCTAATATGCTGTTATAGTCCATATAACTCAATGTACAATCCAGAATTCAAGCTCTTTTTTTTGCACAGGCTACTAAAGGGTTAATTGTGCCACATGGTGATCAACAGTAAAAATGACAAATTTTACCTCTTTGCAAAAACTAAAACCACAAAGAATCAAAAATGCATGGTAATAAGGTGTCATGGCTCTGCAATCAAAAAATGTTGTTATAATGGAAGTCAATGGGGAAAAAATGGCCACAAACAATAAATGAGGGAGAAAAAAAATTTAATCTGATGCTGCACAAAAACTAAAAATGCATCAAAGTCAATGTTTTTACCAATTTTTGGCATGCCCAAGACTGTGAAAAGGGTGAAAAAAAATTCAGTCCACAATCACTTTTTATATTGAAAATCAGTGATTTTGTGTTTTTTTTTTTCTCAAATCAGTGGCATCACTTATGAGCTTGGCAATTAAAGAGTTAAAATCATGAAATTTTTGGAAACATTTGGTAGTTTTGATCAGTTCTGAGGTTGATTAACAGATTTATGCAAAAAAATTTGAAAAAAATATTAATCTGATACATTTTTACAGCCGTTTAATTTAGTGGCCTTTTTTGGCCGCTAACAACACGAAAGGGTAGTGAATTGGAACAAGGCACAAGGGTTAAACTCACGCGTTTTGCCACGGCAATGCTCATTTCGCACAAGCTAGATGCGCAAATGAGGTGGATTCGCGTTTAGCACACCGTGGTAGAGACGCATATTTCAGATGTGGTTGCAAAAGTTCAGATTTTTTAACTCGCGCGTTTCCTGCGGCAACGCTCAATTCGTGCAAACTAGACGCCACGCTAAACACCTTATTCGTGCTGGGACACCTCCAGACGTGCGTAAACGCGTCTTTACATTGATTTCAATGTTAAGTCATTCGCGCCAGACGCTCTATTCGCGTTTGGTGTGAATGCAGCAGTAGGCCACCACAGAAAAATGAAATGAAAAATAAATGATTCATTCAATTTACTCAATTTTTTTAAGGTAAGTGGTCGCAATCAATTTATTTAAGCTACATTTAGACGGAAAAAAAATTGAAAAACAAAACAAAAAACATTAGTTTAAATGTAGCTTAAAAAAAATTGATTGCAACCACTTACCTTAAAAAATGTTGTACATTGAATTAATAATTTTTTTCAGTGAAGATTTAATGACCATCTATATTCATTTTTTCACTCTCTTTATTAAGATACAAACAGAAAGTACGAGAAATATGTGCACAAAATGTAAAAAATCCACAATTTCGTGCAAAAGTCAGTATTAGGTGTAACCTTCCTAGTTGGTGTGGCCTAAGTCCTTCCTTAGATTTTTTTACATTTTGGTGTGGATTTTTTACATTTTGTGCACTTTTAAGGAAACTGAAGTCATTGTATTAGATTTTGTTTTTTAATAGTGCATACAGATTTCTGGTTATATTCTAAGAGATTGAGAAATAATTGTACATGATCAATATACCATTGCAAACACAACAAATCTAATGGTGGCGTTGTGGCCTAACTGTAGGTTCACACCAGCCGCGGAAGAGGCGGCAAAAACGCGTGAACCGCGTCCAGTTTGCCGCGTGAACATTTTGAGTTTACTCGCTTAATCCGCGCGTGAACGCCGCGCGTGAACTTCTAGTCATTCGAGAAATTCACGCGGAAATCCGCGTCATGGGAGGGGCTTCTGCGACTCCGCGGAGACTACACCACTCCGCTCGCTTCCTGTAATCACGTCACTACTACAGCAAGCTCCTGATTGGTTAACGCGGCGCGGAATTCCGCCAAAGTTCAGATTTTTGAACTCGCGCGTTTCCCGCGGCAACGCTCAATTCGCGCGGAACTCGCGGAACGCCCCGCGCCTTCCGCGCGTTCCGCGACATCCGCGCCGCGGCTACCGCGTGTACCGCGCCGCAGGATGCCTACTCGCGTGTTTGCATTGACTTAACATGTAAATCATCCGCGCTTGCCGCCTCTTCCGCGGTTGGTGTGAATCAACACTAAGACTTTTTCACAGTATTGTATATACTTCACTAAATCAAAATGTAATGGAAAAATAGTCGATGAAACGGACTACACGGCATAAATAATGTAGAGACCTCAAGTGCTTCCTGAAGGAAGTCTTAGATACATGACAGACCAAGCCAGCAAAGCAATGTATTACATCTGACCTCAATCTGCCAATGTTACTTGTGTAGTGACACTAACATACTCCAGCCACAGGCTTTCACAGACAATAACATGTGACATTTTGTTGCCATTAGGAGACACAAGATCACAGCTTTAAAGTATCATATGTGTATATCTAACAAAAACATATCCAGGTCCTATTTCAACTCAAAAGAACTAGAAAAATATATGTTTTGCATAAAAAAGACGTTTTGAGGCGAAATATATATATTACAGTAGGGCTGTGACGGTTAGGAGTTTTTTCTCACGCGGTGAAGCATCAAAAAATCACGCGGTAATGCGGTTAACCGCACAACAGTAACCCCCCCAAAGCCCAAGCGACCCCAAACTAAAAAAACTAGACAGAACATGTCGAGCTTAACATTGTTTCTTGTAAGCAAAACCTTGATTCCAATTTCTTTAGACATTTTTAGAGTGTTTTTCGGGTAACACTCCGTGCATATAACGCATTCCTCCAAACGCAACTGGTTGAACGTTAAATAATTTATTGCACAAAAAAATGGGTTACAACCAATGACAAATACTGTTCCATAATTCATATTAAACGTAAAAGATAAAGAAAATAAATATAAAATATAAAAATAAATACTATTTCATGTTACTATAGTTAATATGTTTCATTAGAATTTTCCAAAGCAGATACAAAATGAAATAGCCTATTGCATCATCCCGTAAATAACTGCGCAAAACTTAGATACTCCAATCAATGCTTTAAATTTCTGCTGCCCATTTACATAATCAAGAACGTAATAAGAGTTTTTTGATCCCGAGCTGGAGAAATTAGTTTAAACCATTAGCGAGTCACGCTGTCAGTATGTTAGCGCTCACCTGCCTGACTGCTGTGCTGTCCCTTTGGTACTTCGCTCATCTCGCAAAAGTCTTGGAGATTTCCAACTGTCGTTGCTGGGCTGAAGTTACTAAAGGTATGTTTGGTGCTCCCAAGTCCGACAAACGCCACATGATAGTTAATCATCAAAAGATGTGATTTTAGATAGTGGCATTTCCTCACTACGATAGTCAGACATATAGGTCTACAGCCGACCGCGCTAGCCTTCATAACTATAGTTGGCATGTTTGCCCATTATAGTTTTAAATAATTATGCTATTCTTATCATCACCAACGCGCATTTCATTCTGCCGGGACCCCTTCTTGCACCTGAATAATGTAATGCGCGTGGCTGTGAGATGCACTTGAGATTTAGTTATTCGCGCAGTGAGTGAGTTGGTACAGTTTCATGGCATGCAATAAATGTCAGAGCACCTGGGTATGACGCGCTGAAAGTAAGCTCTTCATGTTTAAGAAGATTGCACCCGTGACAGTAGGCTATTTGTGTGTATTTAATTGAACATTTTCTGTAGACACCAAGTACTGAAACTAAGTGATTAAATAACAATAATCAGACACGCGCACATAATAAACCCCTATATATGTTTAATCCCTCCCCCTTGCGCGGAAAGCTGTTTTTTTCTCTAGAAGCCCTGAACACAGGATGGAAGACAGTAAATTATGATTAACAATGACTTTTGTGTATAGTTCATATCATACAGAATATGACTTCTGTAACTTTCACCTGCAAAATAAATAAATAATGAAAATATAAAAAAGTGCGGTGATGATGATGATGACCTCAGCACCGCGGTAGTCATCTCATTACTAAAAATTATATCATAGCAACATATAAACAGTTTGGTTCTAAAACGCAATAAATCCATTTAGACTAATTTGGGTAAAAATGTGTTTTCTATACCAAGAAAGTGACAAGATGAAAACCACTATTTTCTGTTACAAACTTTCACATAGCATCTTTAGGTTATAATAACATTAACAATTCAAATCCAATTTGATTTTCAAAGATTTATAATAAAAACTGATTCTTTTTACATGACAAGTTTTCTTTTTTCAAAATGCTATAAATCTATTGAAACAATATCTAAATGTGCATTCATCTTTGCCATATTCATTTAGTGGACTAGTGCTATACACGGATAAAAAATAAACATTAATGACATTTATCAAAACACTTACTTTGTCATATTAGGAACACTGTCATTGCTGCTGTCATCTTTGTGACGTCATCGCTGAACTTTTTTGACAGCGATCAGCTGTAAAATGTTTTGATCCTGCTCGATTTTTGTTGGCTTCGAGTAAAATAATGGAAAGTTTTTCATAAGATCCCCTGGGGTCAATGTCTTGTTAACATGACAGAAGCTTGATGATGTCGGGAGAACAAGCAACAGCCAGCATTTTTCCTTCGTCCGAGTGCCTCTCACGTAAATTATTAGATTTTGATGGCTTACGTTTCTTCCCCGTCAAAATTATTATTTTGTTTTTGTTTGTTTGTTCATCACGAAGTACAAAGTAGATGAGGAAAACTAGGATTCTGTGTGGATTCAATGCACCGCCATTGTTGTTTACAATGCGTGGAATGGTGCGCTGTGATTGGTTAAGCGAATTTATTGCATTCTGCAGAGGAGGAGGACTGGCGTTTGTCACGGTTTGGAAAAAAATGGAGAAAAAATGACATGGCAGATATCGGACTTTGCGTAAAATTAAGAATTTACTTTTTAATACTGACCTGGTACAATACTGATTTTGGCGGTAACTATTTTTTTTTTACTGATTTTCTTCAGATATTTTTATGTTACTTTAACGTAACAAATTAAGTTTATGAAGCAATTTTAATATACGTTTTTTGAGCAATTTATACTTGTTTTTATAAGTCATGTCAACTTATCACAAGTCGAAAGTTATAATAGTAGGTTGAGTTGACTTGCACAAGTTGCTTAAATCTCAGGCTGATTTTTTTTACAGTGAACCAATTTTGACCATTTATTTAGGACTTTGTAATAAGATTGTGAGAGGTGGGGCTTAATCTTAATATCCAAATTGTTTTAAAGAAAGATGTCTTTGTATCTTTGTATTTTTGTAAGTCATTGCTGCTGAATAAAACAAAAGAAACCATCACAGAAATTCTAATGGTTGCCATTAAAAATACCATTAGGAACCATTACTTCCCTTAAAATACCATTAGGAACCAAAATTCCTTTTTGTAATGTGTTTTTGGCATTATTCCAGCTGGATTTAATGGTCCCACCAATAAAACCCAACACATACCAGCAGAGACCATAAAATATTTCCATTATAACCATTAAATCCAATAGATGGTATATTGTTTTAGCAGGATTTCAACTGGCTACTTTATAATGTAAAAATATCAAAATATAATAATACAACTATTACAATTAAAAAAATTGAAATGAAATTGTTAAGCCACAATTTGACTGTATGAAAAATGTAAGGCATCAAAATATTTTTACAGTACATAAATATCTTAATATAATATAAGCTTAAAAAGCAAAAACACTCACACATACTGTACCCAATAATAAAATCACATTTAAACACCATCTAAGGCAGTGTTTCCCAATCCAACGTGGCACCTCTCCCAGGATGTTACAGATCTCCCATTATATGAAACACCTGATTCAGCTCATCACTTCCTCCCAAAATGTTGGGGTGTCTCCCTAATTCACACACTTACAAGCTGATGAGTTAAATCAGGTCTTTTATATAGAGAGACATCTGAAACATCCTGGGAGGGGTGCCACATTGGATTGGAAAACACTGGTCTAAGGGTAAGCAAGCATTCAGAGCATTGCTCTTGTCCTGCCCGCCCTGTCCACACGAGCCAATCAGAGCCCTTCCTCTCTCAATCTTGCTTCTTTCTTCCTTATTTAACAAGTTATCGTCCGAGATGACTATAAACTACATTTTGACCGTGCCAGATCACCAAGACAGGGTCTACATCCTTATCTGGCTGACTTCCTCATGCGACTTCATCTGAGACTTAAAAATAAGTCATGTCGGCCATCACAGTCCAACTTTATTATGATTTTATCACCACAGGGCAGATGGGAAATGTGTCCTCGGCTGGTAGTAATTTAAAATTTGAAGTTGTGTCAAGTATTTTGTAATAAATCACTTTGGTTTAGGCATTTCAGAGCTCGTTCGCCTATTTTAAACTTAAGAATGATAAAGCTTTAATACAGGAAACTAGAGCGTGACCGAATGTGCCTGCATGTTAGGGCTTATGATGAATAAAAGCTTTGTTCCTTTACTGCCATTGTACTGTTTCCTCCTGTGAGCGTCTCATAGGAAAAGACATTCACATTTTTACACTCATATACCACCAGCTGTTCTCTTTTTGTGTCCTGAATTTTATTTCAGATCATCTCTAATAGGGATTCAAGTCAGTGCCATCCTGGGACAATATTTGGATGTGTGGAGTGATGGTCCCATGTGGTAAAATGATTTTACTGTATATTAGGTGTCTTTAACTACTGTACTATGTGGATACTGTAAGTGTGCATGTTTATGGTGGGTTTAAGTGGGGTTAGAGATGGGGTCATGATTGTAATTACATACAACTACACACAATTTAACAACAACAGTTGCATTCACACATAGTGTATATTGTGCTGCTTCACAAATACAGATGGTCCATTTCCATAATACTGTAGTGTAGCATCTTTTGACGGTTACGTTTTATATGCTGAAATACTCTGATGAAGCGAAAATGTCTGATGATCAGAAACTGAAGGCAATTTAATTACCAGCATTTCAAATTGAAATGAGCTTTCCAAAGTGATTACTGTCAAAAACATCAAACGTATTGCAAAATGTTGCAGTGAGAAACAGGCATTAAAAATAAATGATACACACTTTTAAGAAGAAAAGAGCAACATGCCTGTAGTGTGTAATGAGAGAGAAAAATCAAACAAAATCTTGCAGAAAGAAGGTGATGTAAAATATATAATGGAATATTAATGTTACTGTAACTGTAACATGAAATCGTCCAATAACGTTCAATCTGAAGATAGATAGACAGAAATATAGATAGATACAGGAGATGGATGGATGGATGGATGCAGATATGGACGCATACAGAGGATGGACGGATACGATGGATGAACGGACGGACATGATAGATGGATTAAATGGATAGATAGATAGATAGATAGATAGATAGATAGATAGATAGATAGATAGATAGATAGATAGATAGATAGATAGATAGATAGATAGATAGATAGATAGATAGATAGATACAGTGGATGGATACAATGGATGGATGGATAGATAGATACAGTAGATAGATAAATACAGTAGATAAAAGGTACAGTGGATGGATACGATTGATGGATGGATACAGTAGATGATGGATAGATATATACACAGTAGATGGATATAAAAGTCGATAGATGGATGGATGGATGGATGGATAGTAGGTAGGTAGGTAGACAGATAGATGATCAATGAATGGATGGATGGTTGGTTGGATGGATGTATAGAGACAGTAGATGGATAGTTACAATAAAAACGTGGATTGATAGATAAATACAGAGTAGATAGATACAGTAGATAATAGGTACAGTGGCTGGATGGATAGATAAATATAGTAGATTGATCGATAAATACAGTATAGACAGACAGACAGACAGATAGATACAGTAGATGATAGGTACAATGGATGGATGGATAGATAAATACAGTAAATAATAGGTACAGTGGATGAATAGATACAGTAGATGGATGGATAGATAAATACAGTAAATAATAGGTACAGTGGATGAATGGATACAGTATTTGGATGGATAGATAAATACAGTAGATAGATACAATAAATAATAGGTACAGTGGATGAATGGATACAGTATTTGGATGGATAGATAAATACAGTAGATAGATACAGTAAATAATAGGTACAGTGGATGAATGGATACAGTATATGCATGTATGGATGATAGATGAATACAGTAGATAGATACAGTAGATAAAATGTACAGTGGATGGATACAGTAGATGATGGATAGACATATACAGTAGATGGATATAAAAGTCAATGGATGGATGGATGGATGGATGGATAGTAGGTAGGTAGGTAGACAGATAGATGATCGATGGATGTATGGATGGATGGATGGTTGGATGGATGTATAGATCCAGTAGATGATAGGTAAAGTGAATGGATGGATGGATAGATAGATAAATACACTAGATGATAGGTACAGTGGATGGATGGATAAATGGATAAATAGATACAGTAGATAATAGGTACAGTGAATGGATGGATGGATAGATAAATACAGTAAATAGATACAGTAGATGATATGTACAGTGAATGGATCAATGATGGATAGATAAATACAGTAGATAGATACAATAGATGGATATAAAAGTCAACGGAGGGATGGATGGTTAGTAGGTAGGTAGGTAGACAGAGAGATGATCGATGGATGAATGGATGATGGTTGGATGTATAGATACAGTAGATAGATATAAAAGTCAATGGATGGATGGTTAGTAGGTAGGTAGGTAGACAGCTAGATGATCGATGGATGGATGGATGGTTGAATGTTTAGATACAGTAGATAATAGGTACAGTGAATGGATGGATAGATGGATAGATAAATACAGTATATAGATAGATAGATACAGTAGATCAGTGTTCTTCATTGCACAGCTCGGCAAGCTTTAATTTGTGGCTCGCATGGCAGTAAATAATACAGTGATATGATCATGCAGGTATGAGCTTTTTCTGTCTTTTCGTTCGCTTGCACAGAGCGATCGTCATATGACATCAAAGTACCGTGAGATAAGACTGCTTGTTATGCTTTCGAATTGCTCTCGAGGCACAAATGTTGTTCGCCAACCGTTCTGTGCAGCGCCGCATGAAATTACGAGAAAGGTGGCCCCCTGGTGGTTTGGGGGGCACTGCATTAGCATATTATAAGAATGCATTAAAATTCTGTTTTTGTCATTAAGGGAAATCAAATTGTTTCAGTTACAAATTTGACTGGTAAATGATAAAGAATGATTTGCAATTGTATTTATTGCATTGCAACAGACTGACAGATTGATAAGCAGACATGCTATTTATGACTGGATGTAACTTTTGATACTTTGCGGTAAAGGCGGCTCTTCTATTGACCCTGACCTATCAGTGTGGCTCTCATGAAAAAAATTGTGAAGACCACTGCAGTAGATGATAGACACAGTGGATGGATGGATGGATGGATGGAAAAATACAGTAGATAGATAGATAGATAGATAGATAGATAGATAGATAGATAGATAGATAGATAGATAGATAGATAGATAGATACAGCAGATGATAGATACAGTGAATGAATGGATGGATACAGCGGATTGATATAATATACAGTAAATTACCTAATAAGTTGATACAAGACAGAACCATATGAGGCAGAACCACCACTGGTGATCCTGTAAACAAAACATGCATAAAAGATGCATGACGCCCCTGTTTCAAACACACTGTGTGTCATGGAAAAATCTCACTTAATAAAATACTTTGGCATAAACAAGTATTCAATAATGCAAGCAGAACTAAACCGCAATATCCCTTCAGTCCGGGAATGAGGCATTTTTATCACATTTATGAGATTTACTGTATTAGTGCTGTTACCAGCTTTATTTACTGCCACGGGGGATTTAAAAAGATAATGAGATGCTGACTATTGGCTCATACTAAATCAGTGAGTCTATTTTATCTATTTTACACACAGAGATGAGTTAAAAATGGCTGCCTGGTATTTGCATATCCCGGCCATGTTCTTCCACGACCGTCCCCCGTTACTTAAACATCACGAAGTGGAAAATGTGTGTTGCGTGGGAGCGCACAAACAACCCAGGTGCCAAGAGTCCGCTGCCAAACCCTTCGTAATTAAAGTAAACAGCAACGGAGGTGACAAACATCAAACCCACCTTCCCATGCAGGTTATGCACTTTGCAGGCCTTAACAAAAGGGTGCTGTGTGAGGAATAAATCAATGAAGGTCATATAAAACTGTTGACCTTGAGCAAGAGCCCTAATCCACTGACTGCTAGGGGCTTTGAATTCACGTCACCTCTCGCCCTCACTCACCACCACTTAGATCACAAGACAAGTTGCCTTGAGCATATTCACATCAAATGTGGATGTGACGAGCATTAAAAGCTTTAAAAGGGCAACGGGTTCTGAGCTAAGAGCCATTTGTTGTTACAAAAAGCCACTTAAGACGGACAACATGACATGTGTTTGCCCAACAGCTTTTTCCACAGATAAATACACCCAACCCAACAGTCATGGGTATCGTCACACTGTTCAAAGTAAAAACTTTAAATAAACATACTTGTCGCACATTTTTTAAGTTTAATTAACTTGAAATTTACAATTAATTTCAACTTTCTTACTAGTGAGGAGTTGCTATAAATTATAAAAAATAAAGTTTAAATAACTTAAGCTAATTCAACTTAATTTTTTATCATTTACAGTAACTCCTACTAGTCAAGAAAGTTGCAATGAATTGTAAGTTCAAGTCGATTAAACTTAAAGAGCACTTTTTGTCCGATTCACGCTTTTACATTTCCTTTGGTGTGTAAGTGTGTATAAGTACATGTCAACAATACGCAAAAGATACAAACCCCAAAGTAAACGATGACGCAAGTTATCGTCTCCAACGTAAATCTCTTTTCTTGAACTAAAACAAACTCAGCCTGTAAGTTAAAGTTTTTGAAAATAGGCTCATTTTTAGCTACCCTATAGAGTTAAACATTAGATTTTTAAAATTTTAGAATCCATTCAACCGTTCTCCGGGTCTGGTGGTACGACTTTTAGCATAGCTTTGTATAATCCATTGAGTCTGATTAGACCATTAGCATCGCGCTTAAAAAGTAAGCAAAAAGTTTTGATATTTTTCCTATTTAAAACTTGGCTATTGAAAGTTACAAAGGGGACTATTTTCGGATGCTGCGTAATATCATTGCGCCTCCTGCAGCCATGTTACATCAGCAAAGTCTCTGATTATTACGCCAGAATGAAAGTATAGTCCCTAGCCATATCGACCTAGAAAACTTTTAATTTTATGTCGGTCTTAGTACACGATGTAACTACAGAAGAGTCAAGTTTTAAATAGGAAAAATATCGATACTCTTTGGTCATTTTTGAGCGCGATGCTAATGGTCTAATCAGATTCAATGGATTATGCTAAGCTATGCTAAAAGTGGTAACACCAGACCTGGAGATCAGCTAAATTGATTCCAAAATGGTAAAAATAAAATATTTAACCTTAAGCTGGGCGTACACGGTGCGAATTCTGACGGTCGGAACGTCGTGAGCTCTCGCACACGACACGAGTGAGTTTATACGAAAATAATTCGGACGCAGTCACACACGACAAGATTTTACTGTACGACTTGACGAATTCTGACGTAAGCATTTTCACACCTGTGAGGATGAAGTAGGCTACATTTCGTTGTGGCAGAATGTACAAAAAATAAAACAAAAAGAATAGGGTAAAGATATTGGCTTAGTATATAAAACAGCCTGGAATTTCTGTTCTTTTGTATTTCTATTTATGCATTCCGAAATTGCAATATAGGTCTAGTGCTGTGGCGGTGAAGGAATTTCTCTGGCAGTGATTGTTCGTGCTAGCGCATATGCGGTTTTACCGTCTTAATATATCATGTTTGTAGTGCCAAGTAAATATCTATATATTGCTATTATTAATGTTACATATATTGTTGCTTTTTTATAAATATGACCGTTCAAAAAACACATTCAGTGGGCCTTATTTATTTGTAAATGCAGAATGAGGAGCAATGAGGTAAAACGCAAGCTAACGTTACACGTCTTTCCCATTATAATTAAATTATTAAGACAACACATCTATAGCCAAATATTAATTTGTAAAACGAAAATAATTTAATTTAATATAAAGCACATTGTCTAGGCTTGTTATGTGCAAATGTTCGGTCAATGCGGTGTCTTGACGTAAAAGTGAGACCGCAGCATTTATGCTCCTGTAACTGCACAAAATAAATGCCATACAGAAGGCATTGCATATTAATATAGTGCATTTTCACAGTAGGCCTATATGTAAATTAATACATAGCAATACAAATATAGTATGAAAACAAAGTAATCATTATTTAAATAAAGTTTCAGAGATAGCCTACATTTTTAGTCATTTAAATGTTCTCATCATTTCAAAACAAGCTAAGGCTACCATATAACTTACACTGGGCTATATCATTTGTTCCTTTGGTCGAAAATATGTAAAAGAATATATATGTGGGTAAAAATACCGAACAAGCTCAGTTGTTAAAGCAGAAGCTCCATAATAAGATGGGAAACATCGTCTCCGCATATGATCATCATGTTTATGTACTCTCTCTCAATAAATGCATATCTTAGCCTATTAAACATGGACATTCCGTTGCTTTTTCTGTCGCTGCAGCCCTTTTAATATCCAATCATTTATGAAACTACAGCAACTTTGGCACAGCTTGGATTACACAAAAATTGCGACATTCTTTGTACATCCTGTACTGTTTAAACCAGTGGTCTCTGCACGGAGTCTAATAATTTTTAAATGTATTTATTACATAATTTAGTTGGCTTATTTTATGTTTACATTGTAAATAATGATAAAACATATTAACAAGTAAAGAAAAATCAACAAGTAAAACAAAAAAGTTTTAATATCAAAAAGCCTCGTTTAATGCATTGTGGTAGCACTTATCAGAACAGCGGTATAGCCTAAAACAACTACACTCTCTCCTGTTTCCACACACATCCAAAGCTGTGACCCGACATCACAAAAACACGTATGACAAGTTTTTTTCAGGCAAATAAGCTGATCAAGAGGTCGTCACTGAAAGGACCTGTACATATTTGTCATGATGTCCGGTCACCGGAGTGTGTATGTGCGCGAAACATAGCCAGCTATAGAGTAGTCATCAATATTTGAGGTAGCAGTGCTACATTTGTCTTTCTTCTTCTGCGTATTGTACATTCTGATTGGTCAACTTCAAGTGCTTTGCCAGATCGTCTCGTACACCCGCACCAACACTACGAATTTAAACCGACAGCTCCCGAACTTTTTTGACATGTTTAAAAATTATCGGGAGGTCGTAAGGTGCTCGTAACCTGCTCGGCTCGGCTCGTAATTCCTCTCACACGGTGCGAGCCGCGACCATACGAGCATGAACAATTTGCTCCTGAGGAAATAAAATCGCATGCGAACCCCTACGACAGCAAAAATCGCACCGTGTACGCCCGCCTTTAGGGGAGCTAAAAAATGAGCCTATTTTATTTAAAAAAGTAGAGTGTCCCTTTATCTCCTGTTAGCATTGCATTGTGAGCGAATCTTTTAAACATGGTAAGGAGCGTCACATTTCTGGCTGACGTCAGAGGTATTCAGACCAATCACAACGTACAGATTAGCTGGCCAATCAGGAACACAAAAGCAGTGCGTTGCAGGAAGACAAGGACATATGGAGCTACAAAAATGTACGGTATGTGAAAAATAATGTGTTTTTTGAACCATAAACCATACAAATACATTGTATTATACCAAATACACAAAATAATGTTGTTTTTAGCAATGAAATAGGTGCACTTTAAAAATTTAAGTGCAATAAGGTACACTACTACTATACAGGGTATACTATGTTGCTTTAAAAAAAAATAATATTGATATATTATTAGACATAAACTAAACTACACCACAATTGTGAGCTGCTGTATAAAGTGAGTGTTTTGTTGGAGGAGAGGTAGATTATAAGACTGTCAGGTTTTGCCAGAACATAATGGCTTTGTAATACGCTCAACAGAGCGAGACAGTGAACTCAATTAAGCTGTCTCTGGCAGAGCAAAAAGGGACAATTGTGCAAGAAAACAGCTATAAGGTCGGCCGTTAGCATCAGTCAAACTTCGGCTGGAACGTAATGTTCAGGAAGTTTATTCTGGACGGCGTCGCCGCACGTCGATCTGTTTGACGATATTCCAAATAAAACGAACAATCTCATTTCTCCAGTCATTTACTGCCGTTTCCTTCACCTCTCAGAAACTTCCACCATGCATGTAAGCCTTCACAGGAATCTGATGTAGCAGTCCCACTGTTTCTATGGTGATCTGGCCATACATCAATCCCAGTCTCTCAGCTGCTCTCTCCGCTAATGGAAATTGTATCATGTGCTTGTGAAAAAGCTGCTATTGACTTTTAAACCATCGATGGCTCCTACCTGCTGTCATCTGTGTGCCTCGACACACCAATTACACATTCCTGGTGTGTCTTCTTTGTTATTCCCAATGGGGTCCTGAAATTAACCTTGCACCCAACTATTTTGCATGTTAGGTTTGATAGGGAACACACATACTGATCAAATGTATAGACTTAATGCACTGCAAGTCACTTTTACACAGCACACATTGAATTAATTTAAAAAAAAAATCAAATTAAAGGGGATTCAAGACTTTTTTTAATGTTAAATAAATCTTTAGTGTCAGCAGAGTACATATGTGAGGTTTTAGCTCAAAATACCATATGGGTGATTCTCACGAAATTGGACTTATGAGGTGCCATGAAACATTTTGATAAAAAAGTAAATGCAAAGTAAGAGTATCAAACTAAGAAGCATACAGTTACAAACATCTCTTCGTGTACTATTTTGCACATGATTTCCAAAGACATCATACAAACCCATTTTTTTCCCACATTTAAGAGGAAAATTTTCATTACCGCAAAGTGTCCATGACTGGATTTCGGTTCTTTGACATGGAAATATTTATAATCAAAAAAATCAAAAAAAATAAAAGCTTCAGTGCATGTTATACTATAAACATTAACAGTAAAGAAACATGTGGTATTTGGTGATCATTGGTAAATTTATAGACAATAATAAGAAATATAAATCCAAGAAAAATGTTCTCATCCCCTGCAACAGTTTTCAATCATTGTTTAAGCCCTCAAGGAACTAACATTTTAAAAAATAATGTTGAAAGGGACATAATTGACTGTGACACAAGATGGCTTTCAGGTAAGCAGTTCTTATTTTTTTCTCTCCAGATAAAAGTTGAAATTTTGTTTGTCATAGTACCTAGACAACTTTTTAGTTCTCATTACCGAAACATGAGTTTGTAAATGCATATATTTAATGTAATATCATGAATTTCGTGAAAATCACCCATATAGATAATATATTATAACATGTTAACAATGCCACTTTGTATAGGTCTGAGCAAAAATGTGCAATTTTTGGGTGTCCTTTTAAATGCAAATGAGCTGATCTCTGCACTAAATGGCAGTAACGTGGTTTGATAGTGCAGATTAAGAGGTGGTATTATCCCCTTCTGACATCACAAGGGGAGCCAAATTTCAATAACCTATTTTTTCACATGCTTGCAGAAAATGGTTAACAAAACTAGGTCACTTGATATTTCTTTTTAACATTTTCTAGGTAGATTTATAGCCCTTAAACATGGAAAAAGTCAGATTTCCATGATATGTCCCCTTTAAATAATGACATTTAGGAATTACCAGATGAAGTAATCTTGATAGACTGAATGTTACACTCACATTCATTTCAAGTTCACCCTCAAGTTGTTACAAACCTGTATACATTTCTTTGTTCTGCTGAACAAAAAGATAGATATGAAATCAGGAAAAATTCAAAGTGCTCAGAAATAGCAGAAGCAATTATTAAGAAAAAATTTAGAAAAAAATGTAAGGGGCGCTTTGGTATAGGGTATTCAAAAGGTAAAAAAAAAAGAGGGGATCCAAGGCACTCTTCATATTCCAAAAAAAAGTATAAAAAGCCTTTATTTGAGCATGGTTATATTACACTTTTTTGGAATAAAAAGAAAGATATATTGAGCCATATGTGTAACCAACAACATCATTGACTTACATAGTAGTGGTTTTTCCTACTATGGAAGTCAATGGTGCTTTAAAACTGCTTTATTACAAATATCTTCATTTGTGTTCGGCAAAATAAAGAAACTTACACAGGTTTGTAACAACATGAGGGTGAGTCAGTTATTACCGGATTCAAATTTTTTGGGGTGAACCAACCCCTGTCTTCCCTTATATATTCCCTAATAATGCAGCATTTTTAATTTTTTATACACAGCCAATGAGAGAAAGCCAAGTGGAATTTGATTTTATTCATCTAGAATTGACTGGGTGTGAATTGAATGTCAGCTCCAAGAAATCATTTCGAATGTATCTTGCTAAAATATTACAAGCCAAACATTTTGCAATAATGAATTACATTGAGACCCAAAAGAAAGCCAATAGTGGCAGATTTGATTTCATTTAGAAACGCAAGTTATTCCGACAGTGTGACTCCAAATTATTTAAGCAATGAAGAAGTGCAATATCTATGATTTTTGGTGACCCAGTAAAAGCCCTTTGTACTTTTCAAATCAAGAATAGCAATTCAGAACAGGGGTGGGGGGGCAAGAAGAATAGAGGTACAATTACTGAAGGATATTACAATCACAGTTTCGCTATCACTTGAGGTCCTCAAGCCTGCATGTATAAAGATGATTTCCTCCTAAACAAAAGGCACCCCTCACATCTCTCACCTAGTCTATCAGAAACAGAGACACTTCATTACAAGCTTGGCAGTGAAGACATTCATTAAACTCATCAGGGGAAGAAAACGAAGCACTGTCAATCTGAACCCAACCCCAATACACATACATCATTCATATTCAACCCCCGTTACTGAAAGACATACACACCAGAAAAATAAGCAATCTGCACCTCTGTAATTGCTAAATCTACTTTGTCACACAGTGATTAATGGGCCCGATTAACATGAACATAACTCAGATCTATAAGAGTGGGATTTGATTTGATTTACACATGAGGACCATATATCCGAACAAACAATAAAGTAGTTAGTTCATAACCCTATTAGGCATTTAGTCAATGTTTAATAGCTTTGAATCAACCTATATGCTGTAGTATAGCAATGTTTGCAACCAAACCGTTTTAGCTTCCATATATAGTATTTTTCATTTCTACCATGGAAGTCAATGGTGCTCCTGTTTCCTTATTACAAATCTCTTTGTGTTCAAAGAAATTTATACAGGTTGTTGTGCAAAGGATTTAAAACAGCATTCATCAGGCTCTTTTATGCTTAGTTAAGACAGAAGCTAACTGTGTTTTACTGCACCAGTGCAACAGTATTATTTTGCCTGTAATTTATTCTCTAATATACCCTCTTTATAGCTCATAAAATGAGGTATTTTATGAGCTGACTCAGGTGGGCAGGGCCTCGGATGGATAAAGAAGAGCTGAAAAAGATTCTGCTGAGCAAAACAAGCACTTTAACAGCGGATCTGTGCATTACGTCTATTAAAATTGCATCTGCTTAAGTCTGCTTTAGGGAGTCGTGGTTAATCTTGAATCATGGGCTGTTAAAAAATAAGAAAAAGAAACAGGAATCAAAGCAATTTGCTTTGTAAATGTGCAATTGAAAACGAAGGACAGAATGCATTTACAAGACAAATTTTAACTCTTAAATCTTAATTGTGTACTTTCTGGGGCATTACCGTCCTTTGTTAAGCTTAATAGTTAAATCAACAGGTAAATGATTCACTTAGAATAGCATCAAGTTTAAATAAATATTGTCAATATGTACCTATTTTACAAGGTGGCTAATTCGAATGAATTTGTACACTGTAAGAAAATTTGTCCGAATTTGGTCCCAAGCTGTCACTGGAGCAGTACCCTTTAAAAAGGTCCTAATATGTACCATTTAGGTACAGATGCGTATAAATTTAGTGCCAATATGTACCTCTGAGGTACTAATATATGCGCTCTTTGGTACAAATATGTATCTTTGAGGTACTAATATAAACTCTTTGATACCAATATGTACCTCTGAGCTGATATGTACACTTTGGTACCAATATGTACCTCTAAGGAACAAATATAAACTTTATGGTACCAATATGTACCTGTAATAATATATGTACCTCTGAGGTACTAATATATGCGCTCTTTGATAGCAATATGTACCTCTGAGGTACTAATATATGCACACTTTGGTACCAATATGTATTTTTGAGGTACTAATATATGCGCTCTTTGGTACCAATATGTACCTCTGAAGTACTAATATATGCACTCTTTGGTACCAATATGTACCTCTGAGGTACTAATATAAGCGCTTTTTGGTACCAACATGTACCTCTGAAGTACTAATATATGCGCTCTTTGGTACCAATATGTACTTCTGAGGTACTAATATAAGCGCTCTTTGGTACCAATATGTACCTCTGAAGTACTAATATATGCACTCTTTGGTACCAATATGTACCTCTGAGGTACTAATATGTACTTCTGAGGTACTAATATAAGCGCTTTTTGGTACCAACATGTACCTCTGAGGTACTAATATAAGCGCTCTTTGGTACCAACATGTACCTCTGAAGTACTAATATATGCGCTCTTTGGTACCAATATGTACTTCTGAGGTACTAATATATGCGCTCTTTAGTACCAATATGTACTTCTGAGGTACTAATATATGTGCTCTTTGGTACCAATATGTACCTCTGAGGTACTAATATATGCGCTCTTTAGAACCAATATGTACCTCTGAGGTCCTAATATAAGCGCTCTTTGGTACCAACATGTACCTCTGAAGTACTAATATATGTGCTCTTTAGTACCAATATGTACCTCTGAGGTACTAATATATACGCTTTTTGGTACCAACATGTACCTCTGAGGTACTAATATAAGCGCTCTTTGGTACCTACATGTACCTCTGAAGTACTAATATATGCGCTCTTTGGTACCAATATGTACTTCTGAGGTACTAATATAAGCGCTCTTTGGTACCAATATGTACCTCTGAGGTACTAATATATGCACTCTTTCGTACCAATATGTACTTCTGAGGTACTAATATATGCGCTCTTTAGTACCAATATGTACTTCTGAGGTACTAATATATGTGCTCTTTGGTACCAATATGTACCTCTGAGGTACTAATATATGCGCTCTTTAGAACCAATATGTACCTCTGAGGTCCTAATATAAGCGCTCTTTGGTACCAACATGTACCTCTGAAGTACTAATATATGCGCTCTTTAGTACCAATATGTACCTCTGAGGTACTAATATATACGCTTTTTGGTACCAACATGTACTTCTGAGGTACTAATATATGCGCTCTTTGGTACCAATATGTACTTTTCAAATCAAGAATAGCAATTTAGAACGGGAGTGGGGGAACAAGAAGAATAGAGGGACAATTACTGAAGGATATTGCAATCACAGTTTCGCTATCACTTGAGGTCCTCAAGCCTGCGTGTATAAAGATGATTTCCAATATGTACTTCTGAGGTACTAATATATGCACTCTTTCGTACCAATATACTTCTGAGGTACTAATATTTAAGCTCTTTGGTACCAACATGTTTTTCTGAGGTACTAATATATGCGCTCTTTGGTACCAATATGTACTTCTGAGGTACTAATATATGCGCTCTTTGGTACCAATATATACCTTAGAGGTACTAAAATAAACTCTTTGGTACCAATATGTACTTTTGAGGTAAACTGTTTAGTTGCAAAGGTGCTTTTTTAAGGATGCCATCCCTTGGACAGCTCGGGATCATTTGTTTGACCATTTTTAACAGTGCACAGTCTCATTTGTACAGTATGTTTCTATACGACCTGCTTTCGCCCCTGTGATTTTGAAGTAAGAGATAGAGTTATATGTGTGCTTTTTTTCAGCTATTCGCACATCTTTGTACAATTCGCACTGTATGAATTCATACAAATTTGCCACCACAAATTTGCAGCAAGATCAGATTGAATTGAACCTAATAGGTAGCACTCACACACATTGAATAATGGCTTTAATGCGGACGACCTGAGTTTGAGTCTAGCTTTCAGAATCATTTTCTGATTCTGTAACCTCCACCCCTTGATATTTTTAGGATGTTCCCCTCTAATGGTTTCAGTGTGTATCTTTGATTACAGCGTCTTTGATCTTTGATCTACCGAGTGGACACATTTGATGGATCTGGATTGATAGAGCATCAAACAACTTTTGGCATCATTGTTACAAATAGAGACAGTGTGTGACAGTTTTCTGCTTGAGTAAAAACCTCAAAGGTCCTGTGAATGTTCTCCTATGATGGATCATTAGACATCAGTGCATGGCCCTGAAAGGTCAGCATATGAGGAAAGACCGGGGCTAGTTGTCAACTTTATACCTTCAATGACTCAAGCAGGAATCATTTGAAAAGGTTTAAAGTAGGATACACACCAAACCACTGCTACTGTTTAGGTGTAATTTGGATTTTACATACAAATCCCTTCCCTGTGTGACAACTAGCCCCGTTCCCCTCTCCCTATATTCAACTGATGTAACATGTATGTAGCCAAGTACATCTATAACACAACACATGCAACGCCACACCAAGAAAACAGAGATCTCACCTCCATAATCTAACTTTAATGGCGGCCCCCATTAGAAGTAATACACTGCCTGGTCACAAACCACAAATCATGCAGACAGCCTCTCACTCCATTATTACATTTGAAGTCCTGACCTATAAATAAACCCCAGCAGCCAGTGAACATATAGAGCCGTGGATGTCAAGACGTTATAAGTTGTAATGTCATTAGGGACAATCCTGTTATTGCTTAACTGTATATATACTGCCAAGAAATGATATTTCATGATTTATTAGAGGTATTAAAACACTAAAAATCCACAAACTTCCTCACACCCCGGTGGTGAGAGACATCTATAATACCTACACAAGAGAAAGCTGTGTTTATATTCCCATTCATCCCAATAGCAGCTGTTTGGCTGGCACATGCACAACCAGAAGGATGTGATCTGAAATTGTCCAACAATAAGGCTGGACATCACAAAGTAGCAGCCTTTTTAATGTATACATTTTTACTATTCATGATGTGATCCGGATCACATTACCTAAAAAGAATTGCTTTGCCTACACCGTTTATCTCTTGCTAGGGAGCCAGATCTCATCCCATCATACTCAACAACAGATAAGGGTGTCCCTTAAGAAATACGAGGCAATTTCTCAAACCAACAAAGGAGGTGATTTGTTTGTAAGATTAAATCGCAGCTAGTTGGACACTTTTATTGGCTTTCTATAACAGAGAGGTGCTCTGACATATCCCGTATTTCTTTCAAAACTACAAGGGGCTGGGATTACAAAGCTAAAACAGGCAACCCGTTTGTTTAAAGAGCAAATCCCTGGCCTTGATGTTACCATCACAACAACCAGCCGCTGAAATGTCACATCACCTTTGTCGAGGTGTCCAAATCACCCATAAAGCAGTGCGGGGACATTGAGTCCACCTGTTGTGTTCACTACAAGATACATTCAAGAATGTATGGGGAAAAATACGTTTTGCGTTTTCCATAAACAGCATGTAATAAAAATAAAGGCGTCTCGATAAGTGATAAATGACTAAAGTTAGTTCTTACACATACAGAACCTCTCTCATTCCTAATGATGCAGATGGGCACGTCTAAGTATTTCTAATATGCATCTTCATATTTGGACAGATGACAGATCACATACCTGAGATAACGGAGTGGCTCTATGGATTCTCGTTCTTTGTCGTTGGAGCTGTTGTTCATCTTGATGGATTTGTGATGATACGATACAAGTGATGAGACGATATAAGTGATGTGACTCTCCCTGTCTTCTCTCTGCCTCCACTGGCTCACTGGATGATGGTCAAGGCACCACGCGTACATCAGCTGCTCTCCCTGAAAGTGTCAGCCAATTAACAGGCAGGGAGATATCATGAGCGCCGTCTGATTGGCTGAGAGCCCCTGATGCTGGAAGCTCAGTCGAGCATCAGCTGCATCCTTTTCACATGCAACAGCCCTTAGTGATACAAGAACGTGAATTCATATTAATCATAATTTTGATAGTTTTTTTGCAAGATTTTTTTTTTTTTAATTCAAGAATGGTTTAAAAAAAAAAGAATAATTTAAATGTACTACTAAATAAACCACGGTTATATTTTTAAAAGGCTTGAATCCTATTCTAACCTTTGGTTTACAAAATTACCATTTGATTAACATTTTAACTGGTTTAAAATTGTCTATTGATGTTTTAAAAATGTTTAATCCTGGTAACGTAAACATAGGAAGGTGTGGACCTTATGGCCACATACTGCATTAAATGTCGCCATCTACCGGTAATATAGCGTCAGTAAATGCATTACCATTAAAATGGTTTACTTAAAAATGAAATTTCTCTCATAACTTACATACTCACCCGCCTCATACAATTCCAGGATGAATATAACAGCCACTCTTCATTTAAACTGTTTTTCTTTGAAAGTTTATATTCGCCACAGAAATTTTAACCTCCAAAAGCACATCCATCTATCACAAAAGTAATCCAAACGGCTCTGGTTGCTTAATAAATGTCTTATGAGGCAAAATTGGGTTTGTGTAAGAAAATAATAAACATGTTGAGACTATATTATACGACAATTGGTCATGATGATGAGACACGTGAAAACCGTTATATTTGACGAAGCTACAGGTGTCAACTGCTGTATCCGAAATAACCCCCCATAACTTACCCCAAATTCCAAGCACACTTATACCATATTCCCTACATTAGTTTTCTAATATTTTAAATAAATACACTTAACGAGTGAGGGAATTCGGACACTAAGCTCTGCGGGCGCCATCTTGTGTCGAGACGCAGGAGTTTGTGACTGACAGGCACGCGCCTCACAGTGGGCGTTTCTCAATAGGAAGGCTGCATCCTTCAAAGGTCGCATAACGCTACATAGTCTTGTTTCAGAATATTAATTAAAGTTGAATATTATTATTATTACTAATCGTTAAATGTTGTAATATGCTTATGACATGTGAATGTAATGCTCAGCAAAACTGAAAAAAACCAGTCTTAATGACGTATGCAGCCTGCATATGCGCCACCCGGAGGATGCAGCCTTCCGCTTGAGAAACGGCCAGTGAAAGGGGCGCGGCTCTCGTGCTTGTTTTGTTATCAATTTTGCTAAATAAGATCACGATTTTAATTGTTTCTTACACAAATCCATCTTTTTGACATTTATTATTATCCCACTGGGGTTGCTTGTATTATTTTAATGATGGATGTGTGGTGTTTTTTATTAAATTGACAACCGTCAACAAAGTACTTGACAGGACCAAGAGGGTACTTAACCCTATCTATACATTATGTTTTTGTATGGTTATATATTCTTGTAATGGCTGTGTTATGATGTCCAAGACAAATTTCTCAGAAATGAGACAATAAAGTATAAAGTAAAGTAAAGTAAATATTATAACGATAATGTTAGGGGGAGCTTACAATAAAATTTTGAAGATTTTCAAAGTTTACTTTGCTTTCTAAAGAAAATCTAATAAAATCAATAGTTTCATTTATTTTCATAATTTATTACATCATTATTTGTTTATTTTCTAAAGCAAATAAAACAGTTTGTAACCAGAAAATGTACATTTCTGCATATTAAATTTTGCAAACCGAAGGATCATATTTATAAGTAGGCCTAAATACAATTGATAGTATGGTAGCCTCTCTGATCCTTCAAAATACCAAAAAGTGGTATGTTTTCAAAATAAACGCCATTAATATTCTTAACAATAAAATCAAAAACATTTTCCCAAGACTAGTAAATGAACCACAGTTTCTAAGCAATTATTACAAAAAGTACATTTTGTGTCCAGCACTTCTCAATTTTACTTGAAAATATTTTGCTGGGTAGATCCTATGAATGTGTTTATAGAATATAATAATCGTTCCTTAATTTTGTTTGTGATTAAATTACTTATTAATCACAAACAAGACCCAGAAGAAAATGCATGTTTGACCGGTCTTAATTTAGGAAAATCTTGCACTGACATATATCAATGCCATTGTTTTGTCTCAAGATGCACACCAGTATTGTTTTTTGTAAGGTATGTGTGTAAAAACATTTTAAATGTCCTAAAATAACTAAGGCCTAGCTAGTCCTGGATTAATCTAAACTGCCCCTTATAGATACAAGACAGATCCTTCCTTCATATGTATTTACAATATTAGGCAGGAACCACCAGTTGATTGTTAAAGAAACACGCCGACTTCTTGGGATTTTAGCTTGTACACCTTATCCTCTAGAGTTAGATAAGTCCATGCATACCTTTTTTTTTATCTCTGTGTATGCCGTAAATCTGTCTTAAGCACCCACCGCTAGCCTAGCTTAGGACAAAGACTGGAAGTAAATGGCTCCAGCTAGCATACGGCTCCCAATAAGTGACAAAATAACACAAACATTTTCATATTTATATGTTTTGATTTGTATAGTCACAGCGTGTACAAATAACAAGGTCATATGGGACACAGCCATCTTTTAACCCTATACATACTGGGAACTATATTCTCAGAAGGCGAACTGCTACTTGGTGTAGTGATTTGCTAGCAGTACCTGCGAAACCCTGTAGTGAGAAGCAAAAAGTTTGTGCAAGTGTTGCGCTAATCATTCCACCCAAGTAGCAGTGTTTCGCCTTCTGAGAATATTTACTTATATTTATATTTATTTACTTATAGTCTTTGTGCTAAGCTAGGCTAGTGGTGGGTGCATCAGAGCGGAGATAAAAAGGGTATGGATTTGTCTAACTCTGGGTGATACGGTGAATAAGCTAAAGTTCCTTTAATTCTTGTAAATAAAGTACAGATTTTAGTAGATAAAGTATCGAACATTTTGGCATAATCCTTTAGTGTTACTGGATGTGGGATTTTTGTGACCTACCTGTGTGATTAAAGTGACATAATAAAGTGACATATATAGTGTGCAGATGTCACGAAGGAGAATAAATCCAATTTTCATATTTGGGTGAACTCCCTTTTCAACCCAGTGAATTAGTGAGTTACAGATTTGAAAACTGGAGAGACATTTGATTGTTTACAAGTTCGAATTTAATGATGTAGTCCACGTCTCAACCTGAAGCACAAATAGTACAAACCTTCTTTTAGATAAAAAGAAAAGATTCATTAAAAAAATCTGGGCATATGTTTAAAATAACCAAATCAATAACAGATTAAATAAAATTCAAGGGTGGAGGAGCCCATTAAGTGATTTCTCTAAGGAAAAGCACAGTAAAAACAAATCATACAGTTTCAAAGCTATTTGTGTTTGTGCAGCATTGGACAATAGTTCCAGATGTTTTTATCAAAGGAAAAGATGTTAACCTACTGTCACACAAATTGATTTGCCAAATATCTAAAGATCCTGCCTACAATGATCATGAAGTTGCCAACAAGTATTTATGTTTGAAATAAAATCAGCATGCAACAACTTGAGGGATTTAATGATCACCAAGCAGGGGTGTTGGAGAAAGTCCCGATAAATCTTTTAATCCAAACGTATGTTGACAGACCAGCATTTGAGGGATTTACAAGTGACAGTCTGATTTTATTTTATTTGTTGTTGGCCAGCTTTGGAAAACAACAAAACTGGCAACATGTGAGAATGACACAGCACATGCCCTAAAATTTGGTGTTACTGAAACACACATTAGGGGGCGCTGTGATGCATGCATCTGCCACATCTGGGTTGCATTGAGCACTCACGTTTAAATGTGAATCACTGTTATTTTGCGCACTGTCGTTCGCCAAATACATATTTTGTGCACTTAGAGGTTTTTCTGAATGGCCTGAGACCAGGATTAAGGGAATTTGAATCCGCTAAAGTATTTAATGTAGGGGAGAGCGGGGCACAACCTAACGCTTTTTGGTTTTGGCTAAATCATTCAAAAAATATTTGAGTTTGATTAATTATATTTTTACACAAGCAACACACAAATTTCTGCTACAAATGAACATTTGAAGTTTGTTTCTAGTAATTACAATTCTTGGACAATTATACCACACGTGACGTGACAGAAGTGCAAACGTTACAACTTACCCCATAGGTGGGGTTAAATGAAACTGGCAGGAGGGTTAGTTGTAACACTGGCTAAAAATTAAGTTTGCAGACAAATATTTTAATACTATTTTTTCTATATACTTGAAGTGGATATTGTTTGTATATCTGTCTATAATAGACAGGTATCCACACTGTATTCATTCATCCAGCGCTTTTCTAACAATAGTTCAATTATAAATGGATACAAATGTCTAAATATGTTAGAAAAAGCAGCACAATTATGACAAAACATTTTTATATATGTGACCCAGTCTGTAATAAACATACTACAGTTTCAAAATCCAATTCTGAGATAATGAGCATCAAAGTCTGATTTTAGCCATTCATTTCATTATGATTTTAATCTTTGACGTGACCTTATTCAATCAATATTAAAGATATGAACAAAAATAAATTTGACACACGATTTGTGATAAGACAGGCACATTTATTTTGTTGGCAGCCAGCAATCATTCGTGTGTAGCCTATTTAAAACAACAGCAAGAATTACACTAACGTTAGCTGTTTTCATATCTTAAGTGCTGAGGGGTTAGTTTTAACACTGCGTTACAATTAACCCCGCTGGGTGAAAATATTTTCAAGCCCACCAAAAAAAGTTGCTAAGAGCTGCAGACATATTTCAAAATGATGCCATGTTGTAGTCAATAAAGACACTGATTAATATGACATAGCATTGGATTTGGTATCTTACACACCCACTTAGAAACCGAAAAAAAACCAAATGATGAAAAAATAGCCACCAAAACACTCGTTTATCAATACTCTCTGGAAAAACATTATACATTTCCAATCATTTGCGGGAAATCGTCTTTTTTTGGCAGCACAAAAAAAGCACCGGAAAAAAACGCTCAACCTTGTGCAACAATTGAAAAAGTCTGTGTTATGGGGCATACACACCAAACGCAAGTTCAACATTTTGTGCGAGTAGATTACATACAAACTCAATGCAAAGACAGGATCAGACGCGTCTTGCGCAGGGCGATGTGAATGACGCGATATTGGGCTGCGCGATTGCCGTGAAAACACGCGCTATTAGCCTCATACACGCGCTATTAATCTCAAACGCGCCTTCGCGCAAGTTGAAAATTTTCAACTCAATGAAAAATTCACATGACACAAAGTTAAATCATGTGATTAATCCAGAGCGAGCAACACGATGCTACGCGTTTGGTGTGTACATAGCATTACAACTAACCCTGCGTTATGCAGGGTTCACACCAGACGCAGTAGTGGTGGCAAGCGTGAGCGATTTACATGTTAAGTCAATGTAAAGATGCAATTAGGCATCCTGCGGCGCGTTCCGCGTGAATTGAACGTTGCTGCGGAAAACGCGCGAGTTGAAAAATCTGAACTTAAGCAGATTTCCACGCCGTGTTAGCCAATCAGGACCTTGCTGTAGTAGTGACGTGATTACAGTAAGTGAGCGTAATCTCAGCAGAGTCGCTGAAGCCCCTCCCATGACAAAAATGTTCGTGTGAATCTCTCGAATGACTTGAATTTCACGCACGAATGAAGCAAGTAAACTCAAATGTTCAAGCGTCCAACTACGCACAAATAGCGCGTTTTTGACGCCTCTACCACAGCTGGTGTGAATGCACCATAAGTTTTTGCGTGGCAAAAAGTGGCTTTCAAAGGCTTTTGCATCTCCTCAAATCCAACCTTATTGTGAAGTGTTACCATCTTTTCTTTACAATATCCACAATAACAGTCAACACACGAGACAATACAGGTTAAAATTAATTTTATTATAATTATTAACTGAGATCAGAAACAGATGAAAAAACTTTTTTTTACAATTCGTAAAAGGGACGTTACACAAACAACGGCAGCATCCCTTCGAAAATGGAATGGTGTTAGTTACCAGCAGCAGGCAGTAGTCAGAACAGCCGTTTAAAACAAGGGCCCGTGTCTTAAACGCTTCACAGGTCGTCCGAACGGATCTCATCTTGAGATAACAACGAAGAAAAACCAAAAGCTGACTTAAAGCATAACTAATCTGGACCCGAGCTGTCGCATATAATACACGTAAGTTTAGCTAAAATACCAAGCATACTGCTAGCGAATCAATCCAGATGAAAGAAAAATAATAAGAGATTGCAAAACAATGCGACCACCACCTAACAGGTAGGTACATAAGGACTCGATTTTACTTAACTAATAGCGCAAGATGGTTTGCTACATTCTTTAAGCAGTAATGCTTTCATCCAAACATTTCCTTTAAGGAAAGATAAAGCCATGCCGGTCTGCTGCGCAACTTCAAACTGGATCTAAAACGGTCGATAGAAGATGAACTACTCTTTGTAACTTGGGCTAACGGCATATCCTTCATCTAAAGTGACATTTATAAATAATGAAACATCCAAATATTACCTGGATGTTGTTACGAGAAAGCTTTAAGAAGGGGTACACAATGAAAGCTAATCGTAAAATCACCTCTCCCATCGTTTCTATTCAAGCTATCATCGAGCTCACCTGATATCAACAAATTATTCACACACACACACACACACACGCACGCACACACACATTCAGGTCTACAACAGTTGTCCTGTCACGGCTGCTGCTTTTTGTTAGTTACGTCCATTTCTGTAACCATCCCTGATGCGCAGTTTTCGGTTAAATGTCTTTTAGAAGCGTACAAAGAAAAATAACCCCAAAAAAATCCAAAATACACACTACACCAGCAGATGTATAACCACCTCAACAGTTTAACAATTTCTTGTAAATCCGAAGCCTGTAAAAAAGGCCATTTGAAAATGGGGTGGAATGAACCCACACAAAAAAAAGAAAAAAAAATTGACGTACATCCACTGCGATATCCGTGACGGTGTGGATGTCAAAAAACCTAAATCAATCTCACGGATTATAGATGGTCCACAAAAGGTAAAAAAAAATTAAAATTATCCATGGCATTACGCGGGACGTCCACAATCCCATCTCCTTCCTGTAGATAATGTGTCCGAGGCTCTGGAACTCAAGGGCCGTAAAAAGTGGGAGTGATTGCGTGACATCATCGCGTGCGTGTATTACATCACTCAAGCCCATCGGGTTTGGGAGATTTAGTAGATACATACGAAGGAAGGCCTATGAAGAAGGTCCATGGAGTCTCCTTGATCGCTGATCCTGGTACAGTGGGAGACTTATTGGCCTATTGGGTTCTTAAATCAGACTGTACAACTAAATGTCTTGGAATAAAGAGGAAATCGAGAGAAAATATATTTTTTACATTTTATTATTGCTTAATGGCCGGTTCTCAGATATTGATAACCAACCGAATTGAATCCTCCAGAGGACAGGATTATAACTATGAGAAATATTAAGATGGTTGTCGTCCATCGCAGGGGACTATTTCCATGTGTTCGCTGTTTGGGAAATGGTGCGAGAGGGGATCATGTCCAAGAGGTACTCGCGTTGACGGTCCCCTGGAGATGTCGTCGTCGTCGTCCTGTGCACGGAGAGACTAGGGTTGACGTAAGCCATGGTGACACCTGTGTGGGAAGATCGAGGAGTGGTTAACAATCCTTCGCAACAAACTACAAAGAGATATTTGGTAAATTGTGTGTGGAAATGAAATGTAGAGAGAACAGCAGGTGTGTTTTAATTTAAAAGGAAAAGCCCAGTTTTGCTAATCTAAATGAAAAGAAATGAAGAAAGCAACCTTTCCTAAAGTTTCCTAAACTAAAAGTTTTCCGTCTGCTGCCTATCAACTGTAAGACACAGGAAGAGAAAGGAAGGGGCAGATATTTTTGCCGTATGCTGTCGCCATCATCTACCTGTGGTGGCGCTGTTCTGTTTCCTCCAGGTATTGGTGGTGGTGTTGGTGTTGCTGCTGCCCTTTTCCCCTGCCCTCACGGCATGCTTACCTGGCCTGCTGACCAGCGCGGCGGCCGTGACGGCGTTCTGCAGCTGAGAGGACGTGGTGAAGTTGTGGCGTGCGTTCACCGCCTGCTGTACGCTGCGTGACAGCTGTCCTGAAGTCTGCGGAAGAAACGATTCACGAACCGGTCACCACAGGCGACGTATTTAATTGAAACACTGTTATTATCGGATGTTCAAGTACCTGCTTAATAGTGGTGTGGTAGTGGCCCACCGATGTTCCCCTGTTGGTCTGCTGCTGGCCCAAAGACGTGCGCACCTGCTTATACTGCGGCGAGACCAGCACGTGATCCGACTTGATCACAGGCGAAGACGATGTCGACGAGGTGGTTGTGGTCTTGGAGGCGGATGAGGCCGTCTGCTGCAGGAGGCGCTGCTCGATCTCTTGCTCCTGCTGGAGGGCCTTGACGAAAGCGGCCTTTAGGCGGCTGGTGTGCTCTGCCTTCAGCACCTTCTTTTGGTTGGAGCTCATGCAATGCTCACAGAGGATGGAGCCACTGCTCTTCTCTTGCCTCCAGCGGGAGGTGAAGTCAGTCTGACACTTGGAGCACTTGAAGGGTTCTTTGGGTGCCGGAGTGGACGCGGATTCGCCCTGCGGCTGCTTACCTGGGATGCAAACAGAAGTGAATGGGTGATGAGAGATGCTACTTGCCATTTTACACAACTTGCAAGCCACAAGGGTCATGAGAAGATGTTATGGAGCTTGCATTTATACTTTAATGTCAACGAACCAGTACAAAAAGGATGCACTCACTTTTAGCCAGTGTATCTAGCAGATTCTGGACCACCATCTCCAGGCCCACCAGGTAAATGAACTCATTGTTGGCTGCAGATGGTAAAAAATTAAGCTCTGGTGCTGGAGGTTTAGGTGGTGGGATCTCAAGAAGGGTTTTCTCCAACTGTTTACGTAACGCGAGCTTGGCAGCAGCTTGCCGGCTGGCAGGGGAATCGTTTGCATTGGTGTTCGCAGAGGAGCTCTTCAGACCAGTTGGAGATGCCTGTAAATGAGGACATAAGATGACAATTATGTAGTATTATCAGTACATCAAAACATCTAATAAATAAACGGAGAACAGCTGAAATATAATTACAGTAGCTTAAATTTGACTTTTGTTTATAGCTTACTTTGTAGACTAATCAAGTTTTTTGTTTATAATAAATATATAGTATATATATATTGATCTAAACACAGCTTGCTAAATATGCTATATATGCAGTAGAGGTCTTCACGGGTCCACTAATGGCGTTTTTCCATTGCATAGTACCCCACGGTTTGGTTTGGGTCAGCTTACTTTTGTGAGCTTTTCCACTGGTTGCAGTATGTAGTACCTAATACTTTTTTAAGTACCACCTCGGTTGGGGTTCCAAGCGAGCCGAGCTGATACAAACACGTGACGCAAAAACACTGTAGATCACCGATTTGTCTGAAAGAATCGTCACTACTAGCGCCATTGCTATAATGTAAAAGATTAGCTTTACCTTCGTGCTAGCTTGCGCTGTCTCGAGTAAACCTGTTGTCATCTGTGCTTTGCTTTAAGTTTCCAAACTCCCTTTTAGCGATGAAAACAAAAGGTATAATAATAGCGGCATCGGGCAATTTTAAATGAATGCATTTTTGCCGAACTGTCCCGAGACGACCCCAACTATCTCGCGTGTGTGATTTGATTTCATTTTCCAACCACTCCTCTGTTTGGCAAGAGCGCTTGCGACATCGTGTGGATGATGGTAGGCTGATTTTCGTTGAGCTAGACATGTCAATCAAATTTAAATGCACATTTTTGCGGTTACCTTGGTGTTGTCGTCAGATAACAAAGTAAAATAAATGGAGCAGCGGGCCAAATTGGTTGCGAGGCCAGCAGCGTTTCTTTCGTTTAACTGCAGCCCGCACACACGTCGGTGCCATTTACATTCGGGTCCAGTTGGGTAAAAAAAGCCACTGGTTCGGGTCGGACTCGGGTCTTTCTTTAACTATTTTCCTGCCATTGAAGAGTTATCTCGTCAATTAGGAGAAAAAATGTGCATTAAAAAAATCATGTTTCTGATGAGGTTTTATGTTAATATGTAATAGTGCAATTATCCACTAGATGTCGCACACACCCAATTTAGAAAAAAACGGAAGCAAAAAATAATTTACTAATTTTAAACTCTCTGTATGTTTTGATAATCGTTCTGAATTTGATCTCTAACAAAATTCCTTCACAAAAATGTAATTATTTCAGCTTTTTGCGAAAAAAAAAAGTTTTTTTGAAGAAAAATACCCTTTTTTAGGAGTTTATATGAAGTGAAAAAGTATAGATAGGATAAAATAAATTCCCATTTTGTTTATTGTTTGAAAGCAAATGGTCACTTCTTTCATTTAATATATTTGTATGTTTATATTACGGATGCATAACGATTAATCGCGATTAATCTATAGCAGAATAAAAGCTATTTACATCATAGATGTGTGTGAACTGTGTATAATAATTTTGTATAAATAAATGCACACAAATGCATGAATACATTTAAGAAATGTTTACATGTGTATATATATTTGTATATTTATGTATAATTTATATTATATATAAATATAAATACTTAATATATAAATATATTTTTTCCTAAAATTATACATGCATGTGTGCATTTTTATATATACATAATTATTATACACAGTTCACACACATATATGATTTAAACAAAACTTTGATTCTGCTATAGATTAATCACGATTAATCATTATGCATCCCTAGTTTATATATGTTTAGAAGAAAATTTTTCTGGACGGCAACTTTTCTAAAAACCACATAAATGCTGGCGGGCAACTTAAAAAAAAAAAAAAGGCTAGCGAGGAATGAGTAAAAAAAGATGTATGCACATCGTGTTTGGGTATAAAGTGATTCGGGTCGGGGGCATTTCTTTGGACCCGAGAAGACCTCTAATGTGCACCACCAGAGCACACTGCCATGCTCACTGTATTCACCTGTTGGACCAAGACGTTTGCGTTGGACACATTTGCCACACGGATCAAGCCCTGCTGGATGATCCTCTGGCCCTGCACCTGCACATTGGGTACAGAGTTTCGTGGGCCCAGCAGCAGGGGAGGAGGACCAGAACTAGAGTGCTGTTGCTGCTGCTGTCGCAGGGTCGCAATCTGCTGCGGGGTCACGGCGATAGGCTGCAACAAACGGGTACAAACATTAATGGATCATTTTATATGCCAAGCATTTCAAAATGATCATCAATATTACTGATGTGAATAAGGAGTGCTTAGGCTGTAGCCGCAGTACCTGTGATCCTCTGACTAAGGGCGGCATGACTACTGTATTATGGGAGCCGTGTTTGGAGACCTGCGCCCCACCTCGAACCAGAGGAGGAGGAATCACTGTTCCTGAGTTTCGATTGGAGACCTGTGCGCAACATATGTTAAGCTTATAAACCAATTAACCATATAAATACACATATACAGAAAGAAAAGCGAATGTCCCCTGAATAGCACTGACCTGTAAAGGCCCTTTAGTGGTAGAAACGCTGCCTCTCACGAGAGGTGGAGGAGCAGCCACAGAATTATTTGACTGCAAGAGAGACAAAAAAGATGCATTGTGTATGTAAACAATGCTAATCTAAACAGCGAGATCTATTTGTTGCGTTAACCATCCTGGGGTTACCTTTTGTGCGACGTCTTTTTGGGTCTGGCTTTGCCGAAGTTTCTTCAGCAAAACGAGTCTCGCTTCCTGTAGGCGCAGTTCTTCCTGCAGCTGCTTGATGATGCGTTCACGCTCGGCCGGGCTGCTCTTCTGCACAAACCGTGAAGGGCAACAAATGGCGTTAATAATCTCAAGTTTTATGACTTGAATTACCTTGAATTGAATTACTCAAGTGTAAATGTCCCACAATGTGACATTACCATTAGCATCTCTGTATCAGTCTTCTTAAAACCGTGGCTGATCCCATTCATACAAGGACTAGAAGGCTCATTGTCCGACAGGACGATGACATCATCATCTGGTGTCGAAGGACGTTCCTTCTTTATGTCGCTGAGAAAGAGAGAGGACGATATAAGCCAAAGTTAATACATTGATGTAACAGTGTCTCACTTTAAGATATTACATTTTTTTTATCCCTAGAAGCGCACTACTTATGCTATTTCTTCTGTATATAGTATGCTAAGAACAAAATGTTGTATGAACAGGATATCCAAATGCATGTGGCAATGTGCAGTACACAACAATAGGATGGGTCTATATCCCACAATTCAATATGCCCAGGACAGGACTGATGTAAACACTATTGCATATTCTGCCCACAAGAGGTCGCCACAAGACAACATTTGCAAATCACCTAGAAGTTACACAAAAAGTTTGTCTATGGTCATATGAAGATAAAATAAATAAATTAAATAATACATTTCCTAACGACACAACCCCACATCAATAACGGAACGGCAAGTTGACTTCAGGACAGTAACTTCGTACCCATTATACATCCGGCTCGGACAGTGGGGGTGAGCATGGCTACAAGCCAGCCTATTGTGTGCACAACATCCCTTAACTGCAGGCAAGACGTTTGCATATCAAAGACACCCTTTTTCATGTATGACATGGCAGCATGTATAGCATGTGGTCACTGATGGCGTCCACGCACGGACAGCAAAGCGGAGGACAGCTGGGAAATCTGGTATTGGCACAGGCTTATTGCTGCTTGTAGGATAAGGATCACATACTAGGCATACCATACTAATGCATTATTAGCATTAGCAATGACAACTTCTTGTAATTTGAATTATATAGAGAAAGGAAATGCTGGTGCTGTTCTATAGAGTTTCTATATGGTTGCTAGGGTGTTCTGGGTGGTTGCTAAGGTGCAGTTAGATGCCAAGCAGGGGGTTTGGGGTGGTATGTTCGCCATACAAGTCAATGATATTATAGCCACTAGATTTGACACAAGTCCCCTTCATCCACAAGCATACCTCTTAAATTAAACTAAACGGGACTAATAATTTATCTTAGCAGAATTGGTGTGGGATTCATTTTTAATGGGGATGGGTTGTATGCATCTTAGCAAGCACCACTACATTTAAATTTGTCACTTTGGATGCCAAATCCATAAAGGTATACATTTTATCAGTATTTGTGTTCCTTGGAGATCGAATCCATGACTTAATGCCACTAACTAGGCAACATAACCCAAAACTGCCATAATTTTTTCTGACACGGCACTAAAAACAAGACAACGAAGAGGAGTCAGGTTAAGTCTCCGAATGCACGGTCCATTCTTGTAAATTGACACTTAAAAGAGAGAGACAGGAAGAAACATCACAGACCCCTTTGCAGCACTTAGCTGTCACTTTCTACAACCATTGAGTGTTCCTTAAAAGCAAAGCAGCCAATTAAATCCATCCCTCATCATGAAGCGTTCAAGTTTACTGGAATCGAGTAATGCAGGGAATGCTTTTCAACTTTATCTGGATTGCCGAGTCAGCGTCCGAGTCCAAATTACAACTAAACGGTAGCCAGTATGTTACCAGAAATGACCTGAGTGACTTCCTGTGTATTAACAAGCACCGGCAAGATCACATGATGCAAGAATTTCCCTCGGGTCACATGACTCACACCCACCCTTTTCTTTAACTGTTCCTGCCAGTGTGGAAACCATGGCAACGGCCGGCTGAAACCAGTTTGTGACATAGGCCTCATTTTGAAAAGTCAGACAGGATTCAGGTGCGACAGACAACGGAGACGCTTCAAAGTTCCTAAGTGGGGCATAGCCACACGAGGAACCAGCAGCACAAGCGCTCGTGCTGTGTTTGGGAAAAGTTGAACGTACGACGGATGTGTTGTAGTGTTTGTAGTTTGCGACATCCTTCACTCAATATATTCAACCCTTCCCCCACCCCGCATGGCATCAGGCCATCCCCTTTGTCCTTTTCACTTTATCACAAGCTCAGCTCTTTCAGTTTGACAACTTTTGTTTGGTACTTTTTTTGAGTGCCACCTTTTCACGCATTAGGGTCAATGTTCGGATACAAAATTGAAGGAGTTGTTTGCGATCCTTCAGAATAATCTTGACATTTCTTTGCATCAAGATCAGATTTGTTATGTTAGTCAAGTTTGATATAAAGACATCGAATGAAGCACTAGCCCCAAATATAACAAATCCCTTTCTGTTTGTACTGCGGACAACGATCAGAATAGATCATTCAAATCATGAGGAAAGGCGTACAATCTGACTTATGTTTTTTGCCTCTCGGACAATAAAACAGATGAAAAATTTCATAGATACTCATAGAGACCAAAATATTAGAATCTTGAATTCATTGGCCACCTCATAACCACAGAGCAACACATTGCATTTTTTGTCACTTGGATTAAATCTATAGCACGTAAAACCGTATAATTAACCAAATAATAAAAGGGATAGTTCACCCCAAAATGAAAATAATGTCATTAATGACTCACCCTCATATCGTTCAAAACTTGTAAGACCTTCGTTCATCTTCGTAACACAGTTTAAGATGTTTAATATTTAGTCCGAGAGCTTGTTGACCCTTCATAGAAAATCTATGCACGGTATACTGTCCATGTCCAGAAAGGTAATAAAAACATCATCAAGGTAGTCCATGTGACATCAGTGGGTCAGTTAGAATGTGTTGAAGTATCGAAAATACATTTTGGTCAAAAATAAAAAAAAATACGACTTTATTCAGCATCGTCTTCTCTTCCGCGTCTGTTGTGAAGCGCATGCGCGAGACTAAAGTACTTGACTACAAAGTTTTTTTTTTTCAAACTTACAGCGTGCGTCTCCCTTAGATTGTAAAAGAAGCCCGGGAGCACAAAAAACAGCTGGGGCGCACCAGATAACACGTCAGCCACGTCATCTGTCAGAGAAGACAATGCTGAATAAAGTCGTTATTTTTGTTACGAAAAATGTATTTTCGATGCACATTCTAGCGGACCCACTGCTATCACATGGACTCCTTTGATGATGTTTTTATTACCTTTCTGGACATGGACAGTATACCGTACATAGATTTTCCAAATGAAGGGTCAACAAGCTCTCGGACTAAATATAAAACATCTTAAACTGTGTTCTGAAGATAAACGGAGGTCTTACGAGTTTGGAACGACATGAGGGGGAGTCATTAATGCCATTATTTTCATTTCTGGCTGAACTATCCCTTTAAGACCATGCGTTTTCAAAAACACCCAGGCAGAAACACAAACCGAGAACCCGACTGAACCCGATGTGCAAATCTACAGCCATGTCCTTTTGCATCTTCCTGAAACTGTTTACTTTGCATTTTAGCAGATGTTTTATAAACGCAGCTTCTAGTAGGAAGAGGTTAAGTGTCCTCAACGAACTCATCTACAAGCATCAACATTTGTTACCACATCCATTTCATTCAATTAAAGCAAGAAAACCTCTCATACACATTGGTTTCCGAGTTCGGTGCAGTGCCCACCTCTTAGATGTGCTCATGTCCACTGGTTCATCTCCGGTCTGCACCTCCACCTTGATGGTGGCCTTCACCTCACCGGCTCTTAAGATGTTGGCCACCTTGTTGGCTTGTTCGCTCTTGGCCTTCAGTCCATCCACAGTTCCCAGCTCTTCTTTCTCTAGTTTGACCCGTTTCAAGTCACCCTCCGTCGTTGGGGTTTCTCGTTCCAGCGCCCGCTTCTGACTACGCGTCTGACGCACCGCATCTTCCGACATCTTCTCACCTAAGAAGAAACATCGGTAAATGAGACAACAATATTTTTAAATGGGTGGTGCAATATGACGTTTCTTGTTTCATGTTTATCCCCTCTGCAAGTGAACTTGTATTTAATGTAGTCCATGTTGTTTTTTTATTATTTGCGTAGTTTCATTCACGGTTCAAGGGCATTTTGCTTGCTTCGGTTGGCATCTGCCTAATTTGACTACATTTGAACTTGCACCAATATACCAAAGAGTTTGATAAGACACGACACAGGAATACAGGATGTGAAGCATTTCTTCTTCCCTTTAAAGTGCACTGATTTGTCCCTCCCATCTGAAAACAGACCTGTTAAACATTTTTAGGGTTGTGACCCACAATTTGAGATCAACTGGTATACTATAATTATGAAAAGCAAGAGACGTTTATTAGAAAGGACCATCACTGATATCATAACTCTCGTTTATCCAGATGCAAATGCATACACAAAGTTCACAGACTTAATGTCAAATACTGGAGGTGTGGTCGTATAGAGCTAAACTGGGACTCCAAAACCTTATGAGGTTCGGAGCAAACCCACAAACAGTAAAGACAACCGAGCAAAGCCGAACCCAAGAGTATTTGCTCTTCATTTTGAGCTGTCAGAACAAGTCCCTTGAGGTTTAAACTATGCATGCAAACCTCAACCAACAACCGATTAACAGGAAACAAAACTATAACTCTGATACGAGAAGGTTAAGATCCCCGCACGCAAGACGGCCCTGTCTCTACGTGCTGACCTACCTGTCCTAACACATGATATCAGCCATCTGATAGCAGCAGAGCTGACTCAACACACAGGCCTGCTCTCATCTGCTGTGACATCACCGGTGCTCCACATGACCCTTCCCAAGATTCCATGGGACACATAAAGCATTTCCCTGAAAACCAGTTCAAACCGGTTGGTGGACGCAGTCGAGAGACTAAAGCAGGTTTTTAACCCCTTGAGATACCGGCTGGCAGCAAATGCGGCCACAGAGACGCAGTACTCTGCCAGTGGGGGATGGGCCGTTTGCATTCCCAAACACGACACGAGTCGTTCAGAGATGAGAAGGAAGTTTCGCCCCTTTGTTGACTGCACAGTAACAACCGGAGCAGTGGTTTGACATTCAAGGCAGTCAACAAAACATAAAAGCAAATATTGCGCACATTAACACTTGCATAGAGCCAGCACGACTAAATAACACCACATTGTTGTCAAGAAACTTTCTGAATTATAAAAAAATTTATTATTCAGCAAACAATTTTTAAAATGAAAAGTAATTTGTTGCCTTTTGATTTTTTTTTTTTTGACAGATGCTGGTGATATATATACCAGTGGTTCTCAAACTTTTTTGCCGTGCGGCCCCCCTTGTGTACGGTGGCCCCCACTTGCCACCCACCTGCCCCTTTGTGGCCCCCCAAAGAAAATGTATGACATAAAACATGCTAAAACATAAAATTTTAATTAAACTAAACTTATTATTAAAATATACAATGTAATGCTGTTGGTTAGTAGCCTTATTTTTCTGAGGTTTAAATACACAGAATTTATGATAAATTAATGTATTTTTTTAAATCCTAAAACAAGGCCCCCCGGCACAATCTTCAAAAGAACCACTGCTATACAATGAAATCTGACACAAATTAATATCTTTATATTAAAATGCAATCATGTTATTTTCCTATGTAGGGACCAACATGGTAAAGCTCCAAAAGATCTGCACATTTACAATAATACA
Source organism: Paramisgurnus dabryanus (assembly GCF_030506205.2). NCBI lineage: Eukaryota > Metazoa > Chordata > Actinopteri > Cypriniformes > Cobitidae > Paramisgurnus > Paramisgurnus dabryanus. Next base: position 12,736,850 of record NC_133360.1, on the reverse strand, counting down.
CAATGCAGATCACTAACAAGCTTAAAACACGAATCGCTTTCTTTCACAAATTTATCTTTCACTTCAGAAGACAGATATTAACCTACTAGAGTCATTTAAATTATTTTAATGCTAGACGAATGCACTTTTTGGAGCTTCCCAATGCAGATCCTCATAAAGTGTAAGTTATAGTCATGCATATATTCTAGACCATAGGTTATGAGTAGCTCTGAGTAGCCTGACACGCATCTCGCCAAACTTTTAACATTGTGTCAGTTCTACGTTGAACGCAAGCACTGTGATTGGTCGAATAGAACAACCCCCCATCCGGTAAAAAAACAGAAAGAACAAAGATGGGTCAAGTTGGAGAGTGATTTAAATCAAACTGCAACAAAAGTCACTGTCTTTTTACCTACATCACTGCTGGTGCTTCTTCATTTGTGGGTTTACTCATAGACATTATATACGTAGATGACGCCTTATAGACTGATGCTGCCTATTGGAGCTGACGTATTAGCAGGGCCGCCATCTTGAATTTAGTTCCTGAGAAGGTACGCGCTAGTGTTTTCTTCCCTTTTTGAGATGGCACCACAAGCCGTCGCTCGGTGGCAGAGCGCAGTGATCGAGAGGGTACATAAGGCTGTATAAGTAAGCGAAGGTAAGGGGGTGCTGACCCAGTGGTGGTTTTAAAGGCCAGGAGCAGAGCCTTAAATTTGATGCGAGCTGCTATAGGAAGCCAGTGTAATTTGACAAAGAGAGGAGTGACGTGCGCCCTCTTTGGCTCATTGAAGACCACTCTTGCCGCTGCATTCTGAATCATCTGGTCGTGCAGGCTGGAAGCCCTGCCAGTAGTGCATTGCAGTAGTGAAGCTTGCACAGGGCAAGTGCTTGGACCAGGACCTGCGTAGCATGCTAATCTAGGAAAGGTCTTATTTTCCTAATATTGTAGAGGATGAATCTACAAGAGTGAGCGGTGCTGCCAACATGCTCCGTGAAGCTAAGCCGATCATCAATGACCACTCCCAGGTTTTTGGCCATCCTGGAAGGCGTGAAGGTCAATGAACCTAGCTGAATGGAAAGGTTATGCTGAATCTTTGGTTCAGATGTTATGGCAAGCAGTTCAGTTTTCGCAAAGGTTAAGCAGGAGATGGTGATCCTGCATCCAGAGTGAGCTGCACAAAATATGGTCATAGTTGCTCTGTTGACTTCGATTGACTCTGGTGCTAGTGTAGAGTAAGGAGACCCAACCAATATGGTGCTGGCGACCCTGGATTACGTTGCAGCACGTCATGAGGCATCTACATATTTTATGTCTATGGGTTAACTGACCAAGCTGCTGCTTCTTTGGTTGTTGCACTGCTACTGTGGGTTACACATGCCTACTAGGGTCCCTAAGGTCTGCACTACATGATGTCATGAAAGTGTGGACTCTGAGAAAGTCCACAAGTCCAAAGTGTGCTATTTGGGACAGGGCCTATAGACCCTTTTATCGCCAACGTGATCAAATAGCCTGCACTGCATTTTGGCAACAGAAGTGGTGTTATTCCCCATTGGTTCTAATGTGTTAGCAAATCAGAAAGTTTATTAAAATGGTTTCCCAGCATCAAAATGTCTGGTTGTTGCGATTGGTTGCACTAATGTAATATACTCAGGGTTTCCCGCAGCATATTTCAGTTAAGGCGGCCCGCCTTAGCTTGGAAACCCTACCGCCTTAACTAACTTGTCCAAAAAAAAAAAAAATAATAATAATAATAATAATAATAATTTGCTGCACAAAAGGCCGTCAAGTTCATCTCGGAGAATAGCACGTACGCGCATCACACCGCATGCGGGGACGCGCGCCACACGGCCGAAATGAGAAAGACGTAGTCCGGACCGTCACTGTCTGGAGGATAACTAGCCAGTTGATAAAACTTCTCGGAGAATAGCGCGGATTAGCTTCACACCGCGAGCTTGCACAAATTACTTTCTTTGTCTGTGTTGCTTCACTGCTGATTCTTGCCATACTTCCATTGCCAAACTGCGCACGCATACGTTGCTATGTCATCATTGTGTACAAACTGTAAAAAGGTCTATAATATTATCTTCTAAAGGGCTCATGACGGCATTTTAATATTGGACCACAAAATCTGTCATAAGGGTCAATTTTTTTTAATTGAGATATAGATATCATCTGCAAGCTTTTCATTGATGAATGGCTTGTTAGGACAGGACAGTATTTGGCCGAGATACAACTATTTAAAAATCTGGAATCTGAGTGTGCAAAAAAATCTAAATATTGAGAAAATCACCTTTAAAGTTGTCCAACTTTTAGTAACACATTTATTTTACACTTTTACGATAGGAAATTTACAAAATAACCATGGAACATGATCTTTAATATCCTAATGATTTTTATCATTAAAAAAATCAATAATTTTGAACCATACTGTGTATTGTTAGGTATTGCTATAATAATATACCCATGCTACTTATGACTGGTTTTGTGGTCCAGGGTCACATGGAAAATTATTTGTTTTTTGTGTTCAACTAAAGAAACAAAGTTGTACAGATCTGGGATGGCATAAGGGTGGGTAAAAAAAAGAGAGAAGTTTCATATTAAGGTGAAATGAAACATTAATTAAAAAATTGATCAGCCAATGATCTGCATGGTCCCAATATACTGCACATCTGTAAGTATAAATCTTTTACAATGATCAGTGGTTGCTTAAAGAAACATATAGGCCTAAATGGCTTCTTTCATAACTTGCGAAGACTGTACACAAAAGCTTAACAAACACTGACAAGTTAGGCTTAAATCTTAATGTAGTTACTTGAGCGCACCAGGATCCCCATGTTTTCACACTGGGCGACCACTTTAGTCATACACGAGCCACTTGTTCTTAGGAAATGGATGCTTGTCGCTAAAGCTGTGGACACGTGGCATGCACGGCCTCATGGGAGACAGCGTCAAGAGGAGTTACCCAGATCTGCAAGATGCCTCGGTGTGAGCTACAACCGAATTAAATGAAAAACATTTTCACAGATGAATCAAAGGTGGCGAGACCACACAGACACCACTGAAACACATTAAGACTCTGCTTAAAACACACCACACAAAATGTCAGCGTTACGTAACGCAGGAAGCATGATGTTTTAAAAGAAAATTTTTCTTTTTGTGTTTATTATAGAGTATTATTGATCAGATTTAGGATGGGACTCAACATTTATGCATTATGCATTCGTTTTTTTATGAAGTACAGATATGAATGTGAGGATGCCAAACAAAGTTACAAGTTTGGCAAAAAAAAGTATGCAGATAAACACATGCATACTGCAGTGTAGTGGATTGTTTCGAGCAGAAAGAAAAACATGTCTATTCATGCCAAGCTGGGAGTGTGGTGGCTATCCTCACGGGAAAGATGACTCGTCTGATGTAATGGCCGCCCATAGGGCGAAGACGGTGCAAGACAATAGAAGACATATGTGACTTTATATGACAAGACATGGTGCCAATATAACTAAAACTATTTCTTAAAAACATGTGATTGACATTTACCTATGCAAAACACACTTGCAGTTGCTAAAGTGTGCTAAGTGGGTGTTAAGATTGTTTCTGGGGGGGGGCATTTATTGGTCACCCCCTCACCACAAATCCCTATGATATTTGTCTGCTTATGAAATGAGTTATCTACTAAATTTAAGTGTTACCACAGCTATTGGAAATAGAAATTGTGATGCCTGTCACAGTTTTAAAGATTTAAACAAAGATGACACAGACCAAACCAGGCTGCAATGAGCACCGTCCCCAAAAACGTTTCCAAGAGTTAGACACAAGCTTGTCCAGTTAAGGAGGACCTCCTAAATGTGTCATAAACATCAAAACATCCCAGGTGAGCCATCGAAATCTGACGTGCGGCAGATGTTTCTCCATTTCCCTTAAAACCAACACATCTTCTCAACCACGGCCGGCCGAGTGGCTGCCAGGAGGGTTGCCTTGATTCAAAGGTGTCCCTATTGATTTCAGACCTGCCTATCAAGGGTTAAGCCCTGCCATTTTAACACCACAGATAGATCAGGCCACGAGGGTGTTACCTAACAAAATGGACGTTATTAACCCTTTAACTGCTGGAAGATCCACCTGGCATGCCCCCTAGCAAAAGGACAACAAACACGCATGCAAGTACAGATGAATGCTTTTCACACGGGCACAAAAATGTAAATGCATAAGAACAGTCACACGCAGACAGCCAACACACACACATATGCATGCACGCGCATCTACCCATCCCCCAATGCGATCTCAAACAGCCTGGAGTGCAAACGTACACTGCCTACACACACAAACACACACACACACACACACACACACACACACACAATACAACCGGGCTCTGACATCATGTATAGTCAAATGATAAGATGGGAATAACCAGTGTGGCAGCCCCGAAGTGCATTTAATTTGTCACGGGATGCACTTAAACAAGTGCACAATATATACAAATCTACACAGGGTTCACCTTTATAATCCCTTGCTATCAAACTTAACCTTAATGTGGTTTGAATGGCAGTTGGATTGCAAAGTTAATTTCTTTGCTGGGACGAAACGCATGTCTATAAGAAGTGACAGGGAGAATATTGGGTACATGGGTTTGGGCATCGGTGATGCCAAGGCATGCAGGTCATTCACTATCGCTTATATTTGTAGTCACAGGTCTATAAGAAGATCAAAACACCCCATTTTGGCAGAGATTTGTATTTAGATACTCCCATTGTTTTAAGAAAATCTAATCTTGTGTACTAATTGATCCCATCAAACACACAAAAGCAACACTGTTCACAGAAACACCACACATTTTTCACATTACCCCAATGTTGGGACAAAACACACACGTTGTAAAAACAAATACGGCCTCATGTGCATGACAGAGTTCAAGCACCCATAAGTCTTCACTCCTGGGTGAATACCTTAACAGTGTATTGTATTCATGTCAATACGACACACAGACCGTTCCAGAGTTGCCGCGTCAGCAAAATTCAGCATTAACACACTGCCGAAATACAGTCGGAGAAATTCTAGAAAAGCACAGAATTCGCTTCTTCATTCATTGCATATTTAAAGGATATTCAAGCTGCTTCACGTGTAACTGAATTCATTGGAAATGTAAAAGGGTCTTTGTTTAGAAGAAACTATAGCGCAAACAAGTAGTCCATTGGTCATGATATAATAAAGATTTATAATATTAAAGGCGGGGTGCATGATCTGTGAAAGCCAATGTTGACTTTTAAAAAAAACTAAACACGCCCCTACCCCAATAGAATCTGGACCTTCTTTTGATAGACCCACCCCACACATATGCAACACAGGCAACAATGTTGGTTAGTAGACACGCCCCTTACTGCTGATTAGCTACAAGTGTGTTTTGGTACTCTGGCCGACTCCCTTTTATAAAGTGTTTTTCAAAAATCATGCACCCCGCCTTTAATGCCATTAAGGCATTTTGAATTATTAACACAGTTAAAGGAACAGTATGTAGGATTGTGGCCAAAACTGGTATTGCAATCACAAAACTTGTGGCTAAAACAGGTACTGCAATCACACAACTGGTGGCCAATACCCAAAATGACAACATAAACATCAGTTGAGGGCTGCAACTCCACTTTTTAAATGACAATATCCTGGCCAGAACACTGTTGTCAGTGATATAAGTATTTGAAATGAAAATGATTTCTTAATGTCTAGTGATATATCAGGGCCATTTTATGATTAATTGATATACATTTCTTACATACTGTTCCTTTAAAGAGTTGTTATTCTAATTCTAAATGAATGCAAAGTGTCCAAAAAGCAGTTGAGCGTATGACAGAGTATTTTTGGGCCAAACTCACGCCGCCTCTTTCCTACAAGTTTCGGAACGTTTTTTTTTTCGAACATGGGTACCCATTACATATCAGTGACCCCATATTCCTTTTATGGGCACTTCCCCTGAAAAAGCACGCTCACACGTCAATCAGAGTGAGAACGATGACGAGGACGCTCATTAGCTTTGTTCCTTCAAGAAGAAGTCACAGGCATCACTTGGCGCTTAAAGTGCATATAATGTAAATGAGACAAACATGTGGTGAATTATAAGTTATCCAGAGATAGTGGGATATTGCTTTGTGTCCTCCCACTGGACGCCTCTTGGATTTTGTGCTTTTCTGCTAACAATCACTGGAGTTGATCTGTCTTTTATAAATCTAATAAAAATAAAGACTCTTCAGAGATATAAAGGATGTAATACCACTCAAAAGGTTTGAGGTAGACCGATTAATTGGCAAAATTAATTCATTGGTGGAACAATCTGCTATTGGCAAAAAAATCATGCCAATAGTTTTTCCGAAGTAATTATAAAGTAATTAATTTGTTGAATAGATGCTGCATTAGCAAAGAAACAACAGCAGGAAGCCAAGTTTGTCGCCAAGGTTGACAGGACACTTTATTAGTAGTACGTCCAACAGATACACAAAAATACATGCAGATAAATCCAACCCATATTTTTAATGCCATGTTTATTACCACTGATTTGCATTAGTTTATATCCAGCTGGTTACTTTTACGATTTATCCATATTTTAAGTTAATAGTGAAAGAAAGCGAACTATATGCAGCTGTCCGCTACTTTAACATATCCAACAAATCAAAATCTGATTTCAGTTCTTTTTTATCATCACTGGAATACATATTTTGTTATTTTAATTAGATAATCATTAAGTGCTAAAACAGAAGCAAATAAAGTACAAGACTATACATATAATATACATTTATGTCATTTCAATTTTACTAGTGGGAGTATTTCACAGCAGTATTACTTATTAATATAATTAATATATTTTTATTTATTTAGCACATTGTCATGGTTCAGTACTGTCGTTTTATTACTTTTGTAATACACTTCAGAACTGTTTCACTTTTAGTGTTATGTTTGTTTTTTATCCAGTATCCATTTTAAAAACTATTGGTCGATTAATCAGCAAGTAGGGACCCGCTTAGTTATCGGTAAACTCCACTATCAGTCGAACTCCACTATTGGTACTAAAAATTAACATGAGATGAGCAGAAACAGCATGCTTTATGTGAGCTTTAAAGCTGTGTGATATTAAAGATGCAATATTAGATAACTTGCTTAATAATACCGTATACAATATGCGATACGATACGTTGATACCTTAAAGGAACACGCCCACATTTTGGGAATTTGAGCCTGAAGTGAATGGCTCCAGCTAGCATACTAGCTCAGAAGGCGAAGCACTGCTACTTGGGCGGAGTGATTTGCACAACTTTGACCGAACTCTCTGCATCTCACCAGGGGGCTTCTCGGGTGCTGCGAGCAAATCACTCCACCCAGTAGCAGTGCTTCGCCTTCTGAGAATATAGTTCCCAGTATGTATACTTTTAAAAGATCGCTGTGTCTCATATGAACTTGTTATTTGTACACGCTGTGACTATACAAATCACAACACATAAATAGGAAAATGTTTGCGTTATTTTGTCACTTATTGGGAGAAGTTTGCTAGCTGGAGCCATTCACTTCCAATCTTTGTGCTAAGCTAGCAGGGGCTGCGTCAGACAGAGTTGCAGCACGCACGGAGATGGGAAAGGTATGTATGGACTTATCTAACTCTGGGGGATACGGTGAATAAGCTAAATTCCCAAAATGTGGGCGTGTTCCTTTAAGTTAGTAAAATCAATTAAAATTATATTTAAATATTTTTAAATGAAAAATTATCTAATCAGCATATGTTTCACATTTATTTTAGGAAAAGAAAGCATCACTCCCTCTATATCACTAGTTTCTCTGCCGTCTGCATTGATTGACCTAAAACTTTGATTATATATAACTTTTTGAAGTATTGAAGTCAGCATACCATTGCTACATTTATATCGCAATGTGCCCATTTGCGATGTTCTTGTTTGTTCGATATGTTGTGCTTCCCTTATATAATATATTTAAGTGAATCATTTAATTAAATATAGTAAATTTTTAACCATGGCTAAAACTTTGGCAATAAAAACTAATTTAGTCAATTTAACAGCCTTAATTATAATAGGAAACAGTGTTTAACTAGTAGGGCTGGGTATCGATTCAGATTTTCCAGATCGATTCAATTTCGATTCACAAGCTGTCAAATTGATTCGATTTCGATTCTCAATTCAGTTTTCGATTCCGGTTCTCGGGGCAGTTTTTATACTCGATTCTCGATTCAACTCAATAAATATAGATTAAATACAAATACTATACTAATAAAAAGAACAGTGAACAGCAGGTTTCAAGTTGGTAATTAATTATTAAAATTGATGAAGCACCTGAAACCGCCATTTTAACCACTGAATTAATGAATGACAGGCTTGCCTCTCGCTCCTTGGTAACATCGCGCAAAGCAAAAAATAGGGTGACATCTAGTGAAGAAGACTAGTAATTCGATTAACGTTAATCTTTCGTTCAATGTTTGCAGAAATAAATATGAAAGAAAAAAATCGATTCTGCTCTTTGAGAATCGATTCTGAATCGACCACATTTAAAAAAAAAAACGATTAATCGGAAAATCGATTTTTTTTTGCCCAGCCCTATTAACTAGTATCTAAATCTTTTAGCATTATTAACTTAGTTTAGTGATGCACCAATGTATCGGCCGCCGATATTTATCGGCCGATTTTTGACGAATTTAAAACCATCGGCATATCGGCAATAGCACGAGACCGATTGTTTATTAATTAACTGCATAAAGAAATCCATTATATGTAAAAAATGTGTTAATGTTGTTAATAAAATAAATGCTGAATAGCAAAAACCACCTTTAAAGGTTGTCATGCTGTCTTCTTATATTTGTTTTAGCTTAATTTGTGCCTCTCTTATTAAGTTGGTCAGTTGAATGTTAATTAGATCCAATCCATGTTCAGTAAAAATAAGTTGATGCAGAAATAAACTAGCTAATAGACCAACTGTATATTATTGTATACAAGTGTTTAATATCGGTATCGGCCAGAAGTTGTCTGTTTAAATCGTATCGGCCCAAAAATTCCTATCGGTACATCCCTAACTTAGTTACACAAAACTTTTTCTTAATGTAAGTGATTTAATTGTTATAAATTATGAAAAATGTGCTGGATGGTATAGAGTTTTTGTAATATATCTGCATTTTTCCTAACGGATTACGTGATGAAACAACAATACTGTCTTTATAGGTATGGCCTGATATCATTATAAAGGTGATTGTGAAACCTCATATGAGACTTTCATGCATACATTTATTCTACTGAGCAGAAAACATTGAGTCATTTACTGAATATCACAATACTTCCCCAAATTACAAAAGATATGATTTTGGGTCAATATCACCCAGTCCTTGCTTAAACAAAAAGACTCCTTTCCTAGAGTAATGATCCATGTTTGGACTTCAGTATTTGACTACTTGTTTATACCGGCTTGGTCAATAATGTTGACAAGGTACTGGGTTTTGATCAGAAGTATTAAAAAGCTAGCTAAAAAAAAATAAGATATAGTTTTACATGTTTTACATTACATATTTCATCTTAATCACATTAATACATGGATATTAGAGAAATAAACAGTTAACTAACAATATGACAAAATGAATCTGAGACCGAATTACTATAAAACGTTCCAATGATGGTGACTTCCAAGAAACCCACTGACCAATGCACTCTGTACTATGCGTCACGATTCTCCTACGCTTTTTAAAATCTACTAAAACCACGCCTTAGTGCCAATGGTATGGAGCTGAAAGTGAAACGGTCGATTTCTACTACAATGGCGTCTACTTTTGGATGACAGCCAAAGCAGAAAAGTCATCCAAAAACATCGCTCCTGCAACACCACGTTCTTCATTTTACTTGTTTATCAGCTCCTTTTTGTATTTTACACCCTCTTCCAGTAACCCCCCCCCCCCCCACACACACACACACACATCTGACATTATCAGGAAGTTGATATTGAACAGTAAAAGATCTTGCTAGATTGCTATGGACCATGTGTCAGACTCCAGCCCTTCCTGTTTACTACAAGCCACCATCTCAGATATAGCAGCTCTGGAGGATTTCTCAGGTACAACGAATGCCTTACACCTACAATTAAGAAGATCCCACGAAAGTCCAAATACTGTTAAACTAACTTAGTTTTATGAAGTTATTTTGCAAAAGATTTAAAAGTCTCATCTCTACATATGTACCATAGACTGCATCTCTGCTTTAGTTAAAACTCTTGGATCATACCAGGAAGATTTAAACCTTTAGTCAGCAAAGGCATGCTTATATGCCCATATTATTCCTCTACCGATCTCTCTTGGAGTGCGCAAGTCCTTAAGCCTGTCCTTGACATTGAATGAGATTCAGACAGACATGCTACTACTCTCTAACAGGTGCCATATGCCTTAACCAGAGGTGTAACATGGTAGGATTCGGCAACACCTGAAAAGACATACCTGCAGCGTATGAGCGTACTGCTATGAATCATTGCGATGGCTCTTGAAGTATTCTGGGTGGATTGTCGCGAATACAAATCATAAATATATACTAATTCAAGTATGGTTACCTGATCTATGATAGACATGAATGTATTAAAGTAGTTTCTTTACTAGTATAGCAGAAGAAACTTGGCTTTTTGACAGTATTCCTTGTGACAATGTTCCCATGTCGGTACCACCCAATTTATTGACAAAAACGCCACATCAAGACAGAAACAACTTAAACCATCACCACCACACCCATGAAGACCAGCCTTGAACTGCACCTATCCACTAACATGAGGAACAGGACAAGAATTTAGGCAGTAAAAAGCAGGACCCGGGACTGTGGAGATATCACACATCTTCAGCAATACTGACAAACAGATGGTCAGTTAAACTACACACAGTCCAAAGTCTCAAAACAGGCACCACTGGAATTTCATAACTTACCCAAATGGAGTAACTAATCTTGGGTAAGTCTGTGGATGATAGTGGTGGTATAAGACATGGTAATAACATAACATAATATGGAAAGTTGGCCATTTAAATAGATTTAAAGGTTGACATGTCATGCAAAGTCATGTGTCAACAGCCTATTATTTATATTCACAACAACTAATCTAACCGAGAAACATTGAACTATGCCCTCTCTCTCAAACTCGTAAAAGTATTGTTAATTCATGTTACTAGTCACCAAAGTCAAAGGAAATCATTTGGGGGCAAGACTTGCCCACCTGGCATTGGGATAACAGCACATAAACAGACCACCATCTATTTTAGTTTAACTCGTGCTTAACTACTTATATCCCAAAACTTTGCAACACTACCCGGCTTTATTTCAATACAATGCAATATAACATACTATCTATACAACAAGTCTTTTCTTACACACATATTTTTTGTGACGTGGTTTTGATAACTAAGAAATTTAACCCTTTCGTGTTAAATATAAAAGATTTGTTTTTAATATCAGCAAAAAGATATCAAAACAAAACCAAGTGATTTTAGTACTGAGGAAGCAAAAGTAGTTAGCACCCCCGGCTAACATCAGCTAATGCTGACTAACTCATCAACTCCAATTAGCAGGCGAGCTAAATGACTAGTTTATTTCACTAAACTGATAACAATTGAGAAGTTTCTCTACTAAAGTGGATTTTTACTTCATAGTCAGTCAACTCGGATACACTTCAACGATCTCTGTCAAATGCTTATGCTAAAATTGAGGATTAAGTTTGTAAATCCTCTATTTGTCTCAACAGTCCAGTTGCTAGCAAGGCTAATGTGAAGTCCACTGGACCAAAGCCAGCTAACACCAAAAACAATCCCCCCCAAAAAGAGACAGAAAATCAGTGATCTAAACGCCCCTGTCACAACAATAACATTACTTACTTAACAAAATATACGCCAAAATGGATCAAACGGTGTTTATTTGTAAAAGTTTCCCCTTCAGGTTTAAATGTATTCCTGAATGTGTTACTAGCCGGCTAAGAGCGGCTAATTAACACACTAACACACACACACACACACACACACACACACACACACACACACACACACACACACACACACACACACACGGCTAGTGTGATAGCTTAGCTCGGTATCTGGCCCATCTTTACCTTAGCAAACTTGTGACCAACTTAGACTCAATCAAAACCCTCGTAACCCCCCCCAGAATCAGTCAATCCCCCTTTAAAAGCACTTACCGAGAAGATGAAACACTTTATAATCTCCCGTGGGGTCTCCACGCGCGCGGTCGGTTTTATTTACCCTGGTATTTTGGTGTACAAGTAACCCGGGGTTCCTTTCTGTATATCTGCGCTGCCCGCTGTCTCTCCGGTCGCCAAATAAAGATCATCGCAGCCTACACATGGACCCGAGTCACCGCGCATGCGCAGACGCGCGCGCTTGTATACATGAGGAAGAAAATCCTATCATTTTAATTCTGACCCCATAGTCACCCATACAACTATTTACTATGGTAACCGTAGCTTTCGCCGCAATGGCATAGTTATTGCAAGTATTGCTGCTATAATAGAAACTATGCTGGACACTTATTACAATAAAAAAAGAATGTAAAGTACGTGGGACTTCTTACAGAGATTTTTTTGATATGGCAATAATTAAAACTGGTTTGTTTGTTAATTTCCTAAGTATATAGTTATGCAATTAGTTAGTTGTTAACGTGAAATCTAGGGCAGTGGATCTCAACCTTTTTGACCTCTAGCTCCCCCAAAAAGCCCTCAAAATGTCTACGCAAAAAAATATTTTACAGCTTGGTATAACTAAAAAGATGTGCATTTATTTTATGACCAAACACCTTATTTTAAAATATTTGAAGTCAGTGAGGCTCCTTTGTAAGTTGATGCCATCTAATGGGCTGCGGACCGCTGGTTGAAAGCACTGAGCTACTTTTTGCCAGATCATCTGGAGTTTGGGGTCGGGGCCCACTCGTTGGTCGCACAGAGGGTTAAGGTGGGTTGCAAAACATCACTTGGCTGTTGCGGTGCATGACAATAAACAAAATAGCAATGTGAAAGATTTTGATATCTTACCATGAAAATGAGCACCCCCAAGTTTTTTTTAAGAATATTTTGATGGGTTTTCAGATATGCTTCATCTAGGTGGGACATGGAATAAAAAGTTTGGGAACCCCCGATCTGGAATGCCACTAAAATATTTATGAACACAATGCTCAGTTTTCCAATGTGCTATTTAGTATCATGGTATATCTGAATTTTCAATATAAAATCCATTAATAGACCCATACATGTCAATATGTAAAACAAAAATGAATAAAAATTAATATCATACATCAATAATAATTAGGCTATGTATCAATAATGTCCTAATCTTAAGGGATTTGTCTTTAGTTTTACTTTTTTTATTTCTTTTTTCTCGGTTTTATAATGGTATGCACCATTCATGATTTATATGCTTTCCTGGACTCACAATTTATAACCATCTAAACATAAAAAACTGTAAAAATATTTTAGAAAGAAAGATTATCTGATAATGATCTTCAACACTATGGCCGTTTCTCAATCGGAAGGCCGCATCCTCCGGAGGTCGCATTTCCAGGAAGCCTACGTCATCAAGACTGCCTTATTTCATAATATTAACAATTATAAAGTTGACAATTGATCTTAGTTAATCGTAAATTGATGTAATATTTTTATGACTTGCGAATGTAATGGTCAGTTAACTTAAATAAACCAAGCTTGATGACGTATGCAGCCTGCATATGCGACCTCCGCAGACTGCAGCCTTCGGATTGAGAAACGGCCTCTAGCTCTGCTCCACTGAGCTTGCTATGGTGCTAAACGTTTCGTCCTCTAGTGGGCGCTCTGTTGCTCAAGAAAGCCGAACAACCACATTTAAATCAGACGGCATTTTTTCTTATTGAGCGCATTTATACAATATAACGTGTATAATACTTTTAATCTATTATTTTAAAACATTATACATTTAGGGACAAGTAAAAGTTTGCGACAGAACTTTTTTCTTATCCTTTAATCAATAACGATTGTGATTGGCGGATCATAATCAGCGGTGAGAAAAGTAACAGGGCTCACGTATATAGCCGTATAATACTATGTAAAGCAGATGTAAACAAAACAAAATTAATCTCATTAAAGTTATACTATAACGATAAAGAGACACTGTCAACCAAATTATATACAAAGCATTTTAAACGAATTTCATGAACTTACCAAGTTCGTCCGCGTCCTCCATTTGTTTTCGTTTAGCGTGATCAGGTCGATTATAACCCAGGTAAAGCTCCGGATCGGGGTGAAGTTCGGTGGGCTTTTTATCTACGAAATGAAACGAACACACATAAACTCTCTTTGGAGGTTTTTTTAATTTTAAAGCCGCAAGCCACGCGCGATTCCTCTCTTCCTTCGTGGGCATGGAGTGTAACGCGTATGGTGGCGCACACGGACATTCACTCCGCGTTTTTTGGTGATCAACACAAAAAGTGTCTTGAAAAGTCTTAAGTTTTTTCGAGTTGTTGTAGCAACCAGAAACAGCACATGTTGAACCGGAGCTCATTTTAAATGAAGATACCTCAGGTTGTCTGCGTGCGTGTGGTCCAAAACGATTTTTAGAGAGACCGGAATTAGAACACCGGCAAAGGGAAATAGGGAGACGTCACGGACGGAAAGCAAATCAAAATTTTACAAAGTTTTTATTTCAGACACAAGAACACGTACCGTGTTCATACTCATAATGTACACAATTGATTCCGTAATTGTTATAAAAAATAAGGTTATTTATTCCTACCACAAAATAACTTTATAAAGAGATTATATTATATTATATTATATTATATTATATTATATTATATTATATTATATTATATTATATTATATTATATTATATTATATTGTGTGCGTGCGTGTGTGTGTGTGTGTGTGTGTGTGTGTAAAAATAATAAACATTCATTATCGTTGAATCATTCAGTGCAAATCTTGGTGACAAACCATTTACTATGATGACATCTGCTGGTTATTTGAGGTATAACAACTTTTCCTTTAACAAGTGCACGTCATCATTTACACCATTTACATAAATTGTCGTGGAGACTGGCAAGTGTCAAAATAGCTTTTGCATTTGTTTAAAAACGTAATTTCATACTCACTTTAGTTATTTATAGAAGCACTATATTAGCTTTAATTATATGAATATATCAAACAGAACAAATCTGAGGTCACGAGGTTACTAAAAAATCAGATATTGTCTGTACTAATATAAATACACTGGACCTGCATGTTTGTATGTAGACAAATATGAGTAATTTTAATAATTATTATCATTATAATAGTTGTATGTATTAATTTACCCAAACAACAAAGCATATAATTTGTTTATTTATTTTGTTATGTATTTATATAAATTTATTTTTTAAATATTTTGTTATATATATTAAATAATTATAGGCTATCAATTGGTGATTTACATGCGTAATAATTTCCAGATCTCCTTTTAGACCACTAGAGGAAAGCAAAGGATAAGGATATCCTTACAAGTCACGCGCACAATGAGCAAGCAGGATTTGTTATTATTTTTTTAGCGTGCAAGATGATAAATAAATGACTGTAGATGCATGTGTATCTAGTTTTCATCCACATATTACATATTAAAATATCAAAACGTTATCTATTTAGTTAACCAGCGAAAATAAGGCTGAAGGTGACGTCCTGGCATCAATTTAGTAATTACCACTAGGTGGCAGTATTATAAAGTTATTTACGGTGGCTGTAACCCCTGATATGATTCTAGCCTGAACTTGACCTTGTAGTGATATATGTGTCCATTAACTACAACACATTGTAACATTAATTCCTATTAGTAAGTTTATATAGTACAGATTTGTATCAAACACGCTCCAAGCTTGTTGGATGGTCAGTGTACATTTTTTATTTATTTGTTTTTAGTTTGAGCTCTTATTATTAAACAAACAAATACACGAAAAAATAATTTTGAACGATAATTCTGAAAACACCAACGTGCTTTTATTTTGCTTTTTTTGTTTAGACTGCACACATAAAAAAATATTGTTTAGTATTTACTATACGAATTACTAGATACGAAAATATTAAATACTACTTCATATATTGGCCTACTTAAAAACTACAGTATTTACTAAAAAAAAAATCACTATAGTTAATACCACAGAATACAATTATATACAAAGTGACGTAATCGCTTTTTAATTTACAAAATAAAATACAGTATACAAAAATTTATAGTAAATATTAAGGTATACTACAATATGTTTTATGTGGGTTAATGTGTGCATCTTGTTGTTGTTGTTGTCGTCATTAATAATAAAAAATAAATAATAATAATAATACTTATATTTTATATTTGATTCGTTTTGTCTTAGTTAAAAAATTAAAAGCAAATTCATATTTGAAATAAATAAAAAACAAAATCAAAAAATCCAAATAAAATGCATAAAACATCTGCCACATCCAAATACAGAACCACAGCAAAACCGAAAGGTTGCCTGTGTATCTGAAAGCCTGTGTCCTGTGTGATAGTGCCACTTCGCCTTCTCCTGTGACTCTGTTAATTAATCAGTTCAGTGAAGATGAGGGCATCTGTCCGTCCTGAACTTTTTGGCTGCTACAGAGATCCTCACAGAGAAGGGACGTTGCCATAGGTACCTGGCTCAGCACCAGGGAGAGGGGTGAAACCTCATTTGCATATTTGCATGAATCATTTCCAGAAGGCTGGATGCAGGCGAGAGAAGAATGGACCCCAAAAAAACAATGCATGGCTACTTTCAGCTAAAAACAAATGCAGTGCTGCTTGTTATATGTGAGCGACAGCCCATTATAGCTATTCTGGCAGATTCACAAGCATCCAGTCAGTGAAGCCCTCCATAAATTTTTCCACATTAAAATGCCCTGCACGACATAATGGACAGGCATAAACAGCCTTGTAAACCTTGCAAAAGATTTTAGATAAAATGAAGAATAAACACAAGACAAATGTCATATTCACAAAGAAATCTTTTTATGTGCTTGCCCCGTATTCACATGTACATTAGCTGCTAAAGTACATCAACCCCCTTCTTTGCTTTTCATGGGCTTCTTGTTAATTTTATATAAAGGAACATTATCAGCGGGTGGTGCAGTAAAAGCATTTAGGGTCAAAGCGTTACTGAACCGTGATTGGTTGTTCCATTAGGAGAAGTGTGCTGCTTGAGTTTCCTCTCAGCCAATCAGATGCAGTCACCACACTTTTGTTTCAAGTGTAGGTGCCCTGTGTTCTCTTATACCACCCTGCATGATTTAGAAATAAATGGCACATAATTAAAGCCACCAGTAGTGACCCTTCCTCGTCAATTTGAAGATTATATAGACTGAGAGAAAATGCTCTGCTGTTTGGGCTTCAAATATGAGTACCGGATGCTTAATACAAAAAATATATAAACACAAATATGTCAGATGAAGAATACAAAATTGACAAAAAATGGGTCAAAAACTAAATTTTTTAGTAATTGTCACATGCATTCATGAAATACAGAAATACAAAATAAACACAAATTTAGGCTTTTAATAAAAGAACTTGTCATAGAAGTTACAATATAATTGAAATGAAACCCAAAATTTACATTGACATTTCCAACCTGTGGTGTATTTAAGATAAATAAAATAATTGAAAAAAATTGGTTCCAACTATTATGATTGTATATTATATTTTATTAAATTATGTTATATTGATACGGACAATAAAATATCCAACATAAAAATTTTCAACATCACAAGTCTCCCTATTAACATAATAGTGATCAGATTTCTATATTCATGCATATGGGAGCCCCCCAAGTACATTGAGAGGCTATAGAAACACATGTATGGATAGGAACCCAGGGGGTGCAGGGTCTGACTGGTTTTGCATTAAAAAAGACGGGGTCCTGTGAACGCTCTGCTCCCTGCTTGTGAATTCAATAGCTTCAACATGGTTAGCATGACAAACTGCTCTTCAAGTTCACAGAATAACCTCCCCCGTCCTCACACACACAGACACAAACGCACACAATTTGCCCCCAAAACCCCCCAACTTTAATAAAGTCTATTTGAAGCCAAAGTCAAAGTACAAATTTTTATGTTGTATATTTATCTTTTTTTAAAATATTGATTTTGTGTAAAAGAAAAAAAGAGGCATCGTAATTGAGTTTAAATAAAAAAAAAATTCTGGCTCATAAAATCTGTTTGAAATCACTGAAATCATTATTTTTCATAAAACATGTAGTTCAACTTCAATTGGAAATGTTTATAATTACGTGTTTATATAGCTCAGTTTTATGATAGCAACACAAAGGTCCTGGGTTTGTACTGATAAAAGTACAAAAAGTCACTTTGGATAAAAGCACGTGTCAAATGTATAAATGTAAATGTGAATGTAATTTAAATGGTACCATATGGCCTTTTTTGTTATGGTTGTATTGGTATTTTATTTATTTATTTATTACATTTATTTTGTCATCTGCCCTGATGCATAGATAACCTATATACTATATAAAGTATACAATACTGTGCAAAAGTCTTAGGCCACTTATTTCTCAGTCACTCTATTGGAATACAGAAATACAGGAAATGTCTATATTAAACACGGTATAAAAGCTGAAGTGTCAATTATTTAGGGTAAACTCCCCTTCCACTTGAACAATAGCAGGCAAATGCAGAATCTCTTAAACTTAAATGAAATTAAATCCTAATTTCTAATTCTAATCGAATGACTTCAGGACTTTGGTATCCTCAAAAAACCTCAAGATGTGTTTCGTGCCAAGAGAGGTCACACTAAATACTGACTGATGCCTGAAGAAGACATTTAGTTCTGAAAATTGTAATTTGGTGTCCATATTTCCTGCATTTTTTGTTTTGTATCTTAATAAAATGCGGGACAAATAAATATGGACATTAAAACAAAGCACGCTAAAAAACAAAGCTGGTGGTGGTGGTGGCCTAAGACTTTTGCACAGTACTGTACATACACTATAATAGTGTAATTTGACTTATATTATGTAAATTCATCTTTTGTAATCTTAGTTCAGTTCACAATCATCTTGTTTTAACTCTTATATTTGTGATATGAACACCAGGACTGAACCTGATTGTTTAAATATTATTGGTAGAGCATAACCCTCTTTACAGCCAGCCTTTTTCTATCTTTAAGTTTTTATAATCTTTATTTCATTGTCTTTATTTTAAATAGTTTAAGGTTTTTTTAGAAACAGGCTGATTCTATTTGTTTATTTTTCAGGCATATTGGATTAAATTTAGGGTAATTTTTTTTTGACAGATTTATACGAAAGCTGAATAAATAAGGTGATATATGGTTGGAGGGACAGTACAATATTTGGTCGAGATACAACTATTTGAAATTCTGGAATCCAAGGCAAAAAAATTTAATACTGAGAAAATTGCCTTTAAAGTTGTCCAAATGAATTTCTCAACAAAACGCTTTAATGATAAATACATGACTTACAACATATCTTTATGAAAACATAATCTTTACTTAATATGCAAATGATGACCCATACAATGTATTGTTGGCTATTTCTACAAATATACCCAACTGATTTTGTGGTCCAGTTCACACATGTTAATGCTGATGTATACACACAATATGGATTTATAATAAAACAAAGGCAATTATATAGACTAAGTTAATAATATTTAATTTAACATACTTATTTGTGTGTGTATAAATATATATATAGTTGTAAATTTTTATGTTTTAATTCCCATAAAAATGTATAAAATTATACATAGTATATAATATACTCTATAAAATTAGCTATATCTGGCTCTCCCTCATGGGTTTTTTCCCTCCTAGGACTTTTTTCCCTTCTGACTAAAAAAAGACGTTTGTTTTTCTCCTAAAAAGTTTTTTTCAACCGTTAGGAAGTCAGCTGACATTGGGTTAACTTAGCACCCTCTTCTATACGTAACATTATTACTACGCTCGCTAGTATGGTTTAATCTTATCCGCTGTATGTTGTCCATCACTTTTTCGGGGTTTTCTCCTGCATCTATTAATGTGACGCTGCTTTGAAACAACTGAACAATTGTGAAAAGCGCAATATAAATTGAATTGAATTGAATAGGACAATTTATAAAAAAAGAAAAACTTTAAAAAAGAGCTATAAGGTATCCTGTCAAAATAATTTTAATGTTTCCATTGCTTATAAAAATGAAAAACATAAAACACAAACCTGTAATGCTTACAGTTTCTATGCATTGTTTTTGTAGAGAACCAAAGCATTACTTATCCTATTAAATGTTAACCAAAACACCAAATGCATCACCAACAACTTACACCAACAATTAGTGCCAAATTCTCTCATGGCAAAGACAACGAACATCTGCAGGATTGGTAAAAGCCTGGTTTCTGGGTAGAAGAGAGTGTGTGTGGTGTGGTGTGGGGGAGGTTTGGGGTAAGGGTGCACACAAGGACATGAGCTGCCACCCTAATCTCTTACAAAGAGTCTTGTTCTGTATGGGTTTATCCCGCTCAGAGTAAGGGAATCTGCCATGCTCAGTAAGCATGTATATCGGACCATCTCATGCCTCAATGGGCACTCCATGGGTGGCCCCTCCCGGTCAATACCACCGTATTCTCTACCGGACCGGCCCAGGATGGGATAATCTCTCCCGCTCGCTTTCTTTCAGGCAAAGGTCTGGCCTCCTGGTGACCAGGGCGGCTTGGACCCGATCCCAGGTCATGTTTGGAAGAAGGGTTCGAGATGAGGGGCAGGTTTCAGGAGGAGCAATGGAGCGTACTGGAGCGGTTCTTGAGCTGACAGTTAAAGGAAAACAATAGGCAGAGACGGCTTGTGTGTCTGTCTGCCTGTATGTGTGTGTGTGTGTCTGATCTTGCATTGTAAACTGATAATTTGGAGAAAAAACACACGGATAACAAAGGAGGTTTGATAAAAAAAATCTTTATTAAAAAGAGTTATTTCAATCCAATAGTGCACAAGCTTAAAGAAAATATTTACTTAACAATATTATTGGCAGTAAAACTGTAGGTTTATTACACGGCACTCTTGAACACTTCTGATTGGTCAATTGCTTGTAAAATATATATTTTTTTTGTATTATGACCGCTAAACTGTTGAAATTACATTGCATACATCATGGCTCTCATACTTATCTCTCTGTGGTCTTTCTTATTACATAATAAAATAACTATTTTTTTATATTTAATGTCCAGTTATTTATTCAATAGAGTAGCTGTGTAATAAACAGGATAATGTACAGTTAGCTAGTCATTACCGTAATAATCCACTATATGGTACTGCATGCTATAGTTGTCTGTATAAATTACCATTAGCAATACAATGCATAGGTTCGATCCCAGGACCACACATACTAATAAAAGATTGAATGCACTGTAAGTCGCTTTGGATAAAAGCGTCTGCAAAATGCATAAATGTAAATCTAGTCAAAGTTTTGCTACCATTAAACTGCCATTTTATCTTAAAAAAAATATACTTACCTTTTTACTATGTATTTATACTGTAAAAATACTTACCTGGTGAGGTATGAGGTTCAATAACATAAACAAAATAACGTAGTAAGGAACAGTACAGTAGATACATAAAGAAAATCTCTTGTATACTTTCTGATGATCTTGGGTTCCCATGTAGGCACCATTGGGTTCAGTTTTCACATTCACATAAAACCTGAAAGGAAAAGACAACTGAGTTAGTGTCAATATCACAAACAAGCACTTTTCAGGTTTGTCCAACCCAGCAAATATGAAGCAAAATCCTGTATTTAGGACATTTAACCCATGTGAATTATTCATTGCGCTGTATCACCATATTATTTTGCGACGTGTAACGCCGCCTACATTTACGCCATTTGCCTATAAAAGGTGTGGCCTAAACATAGATGCATCAGGGAAGGAAGGGGGTTGAGAATTGATTGACAGGTCGGATACAGGGATGCTCAGCATCACATGGGATGACGTCACGTGCACCACACACCGACTGGGCGTGCGCTCACCAGCAGGCAGACATTATCTGCCGTGATGTTTGACCCCGAGCCTAAAGCCAGACAGGGGTCAGAGGAAGGACCGTCTGGGCACCGGGTTTGACCCTGAGGCTGTGGGGGTGCTTGTTGGTTCCAGTCTAGGGTCTTTAATATCACCTCTGGGGTTTGAGGTGCAGACAGCTCAACGACTGACCCGCGCGTAATCATTGGTGTGCAACGTCTGCTTGGTCATGGTGCAAAGTCATGGGGGCTGGACGTGGCCTTTATGTCTGTTTTTTGCACAACATGAATGAAAAGAAATTTAAAATTATATGTCGTGCTTCTGTATCGCTTAGTGGTCGATCTTTGTGTTAGCAACGCAAAAAGTCATGGGTTCGAACCGAGGTAACACATACTGTATATGAACCCAGATAAAAGCGTCTGCCAGATACGTAAATATAAATGTTTTAATCACACTGAAGTTGAACAAGTGAACAAATAAATAAATACGAAAAACAGGACACAGACAAATAAACAAATACGATTCATCATCAATCTTCAGACGGCATGATGCTAGGCTAACGGCTAAAGTGGACGGTTTGGGAAGAAGACACGCCGCACCAAAGCTTGCTGTCTGGAGACGAGTCTAATGTACCCACTGTTTGGCTAGGGTGGGGGTGGATGGGGGTCAGGATTTGTCTGTCTGGTACCCCTCTGTCAGAAAGACGGCAATCGGGCATACGACCCCGGCACGGTGTGTGTGTTTTATATATTTGGCGGAGGGGGTGGCTAGTCCTCGATTCAGACCATCCTGCTTGATGTCCTATTAAGATTTGAGGCCAGGACTACGGGGTGGGTGGGTCGGGGGAGCTGGTTAACCCCCCGGTAGACTTCTGCTAGAGCTCCTGGATCCTATTATGTGAGGCAAGCTGTTGCCTGCATACTAATTCTGCATCACTCAGACGAGAAGCGTGGCGTTTGAAATAAAGGCGACGCGTAAGGAAGTAAAGAAGCACATGCTGACAAAAATAAAGACGATGTCCGGCGCTTTGAAAAATAAGTTGAAATTAATAAATTGGGAGAGCATTGTGCATTGAGCATTAGCAGTGCAAAAGTCAGTTACGTATGGTTTTGCATGGTTAACGTCGCTTCCTATTGGCTTGTGTTTGTGTAGCTAAATTGGCAGAACATTGGGTTGTGGGTTCGATCCCTGATCGAATTGTATACGTTTGAATGCACCGCAAGTCGTTTTAGATAAAAGCGTCTGCCAAATGCATAAATGCAAATGTTATTATGGTGAACAGGAGGATAAATGATGACCTGCATGACGAATAGGTGTTCGTTAATTTAATTTGTGATAGACACTGTGGAGAGAGAGAGAGAGAGAGAGAGAGAGAAAGAGAGAGAGAGAGAGAGAGAGAGAGAGAGAAGAGGAAATGCTAGGTAGGTTGGGGGATGGCATTGAGAAAAGCTGTGAGCCAACCTTGCATAACTTGCATCGTCCACGTGAGCACTGCAGCTTAATATATAAGAGATCAAGCACTTACTGCTAGCCAATTTAGTAAAAAAATGTGTAATATATTATTATAAATATTATTATTATTATTATTATTATTATTAATGATCATGAAAATAATAATAATAATAATAATAACAATATAATATTAATAATAATAATAATATATTATTGCTAACAAAATAAAAATAATACAAATATAAAACAAAACATTTACTAATATATACAATGAAATATTAAATAACATTTTAATGCATTCTTGTATTGATAATACAGTAATAGCATCCATTTACCATGAGCATGGTTTCTTATTATGGAAGGCGCATGCTATCCTCTAGTGTTATTGTCTCTTGTAAACTCCTTAACAATTCTTTAAACAGTTACTGACTATACCATACTGACTAGTGTGCAGTGGCTATGCCTGAAACAGGCCTGTTATCCCCCCAGCCTAACTTCATGTGTGTCCATCCAACAAAGACGTTGGTGGAAATCTTACAGTTCTAAGAAACGCATCGGCCTGAAACGGGTTATTCTGTCGTGCTATATATAACCATGACCAGTGGGTGAATAAGAGACGGACACGAGACACGGCAAGCGGAGAGACCAATTCCCCACAGACCCGTTCTCTCCCCACGAAGGGGCTGCATAGTGGGCTTTGTTCTCCTGATTTTTAAAAACTCTCCTTTACGGACTGCGAAAAGCAAACTTCCAGCCAGAAGACAAAAGTAACCAGGATAGATAGATAGATAGATAGACGAATAGAGTTAAAGCTAGATGTCTGAGCAGACAAACAAACCCCGTGACCTTGACCTCTAGGGTTCTTCCTCACCTGCTGCTGGGTAGTGCAGCTGGGTTCGATCCCAGATCAAACTGTATACGTTTGAATGCACCGCAAGTCGCCAAATGCATAAATGCA
This sequence comes from Paramisgurnus dabryanus, assembly GCF_030506205.2. Lineage (NCBI taxonomy): Eukaryota > Metazoa > Chordata > Actinopteri > Cypriniformes > Cobitidae > Paramisgurnus > Paramisgurnus dabryanus. The sequence goes on along the minus strand of NC_133360.1, from coordinate 12,712,457 downwards.
AATGTTATTATGGTGAACAGGACAAAGTTAGCAACGCAAGGGTTGTTGGTTTAATTCCCAGGAACACAATGTATAGCGTAATGAGTGTCTGCCAAAAGCATAACACTGTTCGTGCGAAGATGCTTTTTTTGAACATGCCGTGATAGACAGCTTGAGTGCATCCCATTCATTAAAGCAAAAAGGGGGGCATTTTACTAAAAATCATGAAAAAATTGATTAAAAAAATGCTATTAAATAAAAACAGACTTGATTTATTACATTTGAAATCCCTAATTTGCACGACTCTGTGTGTATTAAATAACATTGCATTATAAATATACAGTATGCACTAGCAATGCGTGAATAGAAATGCAGCTCAACGCGCTCCCCCCACTCGCCATCTCTCTCACACGCAACGTCAGGACCCCGGGTACTTCCTTTGGGCTGCCTACAACATGCCTGACTGAAATGCATGCAAGAACATCCAAGCGTGACCCAAAAATGCATTATTCAGGGTGAATCGCATAACAGTAGATGAATGTAATTACCTCCAAGTCTGATTTATTGGGGTTTAAGTGGTCCGTTCTGACAATACGGTCACTTTCTGTCGTAATCTAATGCTGGGATGCGGTTCATTCGACAGGCACCTGTATGCCGGCACACAAGATCCGACAAAGCCGGTGGTCTCCCCGCGTGCCTTCATTTGAATACATTTGCATGCAAATTGTGCCACGCTGGCAGACGCTAAGCACCGCTGAGACTTTGGCGTGCTAGGTGTCCAAAAAATCATAACGTACAGGCAGATCAGATGCGTCTCGACTGAATCTGCCGCAGTGTCATGATCTTACCGTAATCCCATAATTACATAATCATAACAGAACCATCCAGATGGGAAAAGGCTGCTATGCATGGCGGGATGTAGCGAATGCATTTGAATATTATACAACGCTCAAGTTTGATGAATAACGAATACAGATTCAGCCTATCACGTGGATAATGTGCAGTAGTGTGCAATAGTGTTAGGCCATTATATAGTGACCATACTGATTAATACCAGTCTCTTTATTTAAATATAACTAGAAAATACAAAAATTTGTATGCATTTGTATAAAATTACAATTTTATTAGTATTAGGTTACACATCAGCATTTTTTTTCATTGATTGGTTGCCCTTTGCGCTCAAGCAATAGCAGGAAACTGCAGTTTAGCCTAAATGAAATAAAATCATAATTCCTTATCGAATAACTTCAAGACAATCTCCTCAAAAGACTTCAAGATATGTTTAGTGCCATGAAAGGTCACACAAAATTTTTTTCCTATTTCATGTACATATTTCCAATATTTTCAGCTTGTATCTTAACCCTTATGTGTTGTTGGGTCCATTTTTTTTTTTTTTTTTTGGTCTTAATTTGGCCACAACTTTTTCTGTGTTTCAGCAAATAGAATGATTTTTGGTGACAAATCTTATATTTACACATATTTTAAGAAAATGCTTTGAAATTTTTCAAAAACTCAACAATATACCGTGGGCAAATTTACTACCTTTCGTGTTGTTAGGGGCCAAAATAGGCCACTAAATTGAACTGCTGTAAAAATGTATCAAATATATCTTTTTTTTTTTTTTTTTGCATAAATCAGGTAATCAACCTCAGTTCTGAACAAAAATTCCATGATTTTAACTCTTTAATTGCCAAGTTCATAAGTGATGTCACTGATTTGAGGAAAAAAACACACAAAATTACAAATTTTCAATATAAAAAGTGATTGTGGATTGGATTTTTTCACCTTTTACACAATCTTGAGCGTGTAAAAGATAAGAAAAAATATTGGCTTTGATGCATTTTTAGTTTTTGTGTAGCATCAGTTTTGATTTTTTCTCCCTCATTTATGGTTTATGGCCATTTTTGGCCCATTGACATCCATTATAACAACACGAAAGGGTAGTAAATTGAAACAATGCACAAGGGTTAATAAAGAGTGCAAAAAATATAGATAAAATCTTTGCTAAAACGAAGCTGGTGGTGGCCTATGACTTTGCACAATAGGGGTGCGCGGAGCAAAAACTAACGCGGGTTTAGTTGTGAGACGAACTGTTTACATTGTTGCACAAGATTGAGTGTTTTTTTCTGGTAGTTTTTTTATTGTTAGAAAAGGGCTGGATGAATGAATACAGTGTGGATACCTGTCTACTATAGACAGATATATAAACAACATCCACTTCAAGTATATAGACAAAATAGTATTGAAATATTTGCATGCAAATTAAATTTTTATCAAGTGTTACAACTAACCCCCTGCCTGTTACAATTAACCCCACCTATGGGGTGAGTTGTAACGTTTGCACTTCTGTCACGTTTTCCAAGAATTGTTAGTACTAGAAACAAACTTTAAATGTTTATTTGTAGCAGAGATGTGTGTGTTGCTTGTGTAAAAATATAATTAATCAAACTCAAATATTTTTTGAATGATTGAGCCAAAACCAAAAAGCGCCCGCTCTCCCCTACTGTATATAATTCAAAGTCAAAAATGCACAAATATTAGTGTTTGACTTAACATTGCAGGCCGTTTTAATGTCTGATATAAAAACGGATATATGGAGCGCAGGGCAACCAATAGATGATAAATGCTGATGCATCAGAAATTGTTTATTTTAAAGATGGCAAATGTACAAAAAATCCTTAAATTAAATTACGTAGGTTGAATTCACTTGCAAAACCAAGTCAACTGCTACAGTTATTCAACACGGAAAGGAATCGATCCACACCATGCTCACTTATAAGAAAAAATAACATCACATAAACTACAGTCCAGTCAGAGAGGCTTTACAGAGATGAAGAAATGAGCCCCGGAGGCGTGCGAGGTTCAACCCCAGCTGGGCGGACATTTTGTTGACATGCTGATAGGGATTTAAGCAGTGGGTGGGTGGGTGTGTATGCATGCGTGCTAGGTGAGAGAATGATGCTGAAAAGGGGAACGGCAGCGTTTGTAAGCTCGATTCCAGCGCGAGCTGAGACGATTAGGGCAAACGGGGAAGAACAAGGAACCGGGGGGCTCTGTGGAAGAGACGGGGGACCGGGCCATTGAGACGCAGGAATGGGGGGTCGGCGGCGGGGGGAGACTTATTTCAGCTGAGCTAATTAAGCATTGGAGGAGATGAATAATGGAATCTTCCAGAGGGTGGGCTGGTGTCTTCGTCCGCTATTCACAAACTTGGTTTCTTTGGAGAAACACGTCGAGAGGCAGAAAAGCTCGTCTCTTAAAGGGATATCATAGTTTGCACAGCGGGGACGGAGGGGGTGCGTAGCACTGACGCAGACGTAGTATACAAACTAGGCGATTTCTTATATAAACAAATATAGTTATGGGATGCCCACCCATAACCACCCAAGTATTATTGTTGATTCAAAGTTAGTGTATTTGGCTTAAATCAAACAAAGCACCACTACATTTACGTTACTATTAATAGTACACCTATTTTGATATTAATTGAGGACAAAAAGCATAAAAACGCTACACACTTGCCAGATATGTGTCGCAGTAATAAGCGTCTCCTTATTTCCTAATCAAATACGTTTTGGGGAAAAGCTAGACGTCTGACCATACAAACCCCCGTGACCTTGACCCCTAGGGTCTTTCCTCACCTGCTGCTGAATAGAGCAGCTGTGTCGTCTAGCCAGCGTACGACTGAATACTTTACACTTTAGCTCGTTCCCACGCTCGCCACAGACGACATTAAGACGGTCTTTGTTGGTGAAAATAATATTTACTGTGCTTGTACCGTGGCGGCCGTTATCTGCCATCTAACTCAAAAAATTATTGCCCGGTTAGACGAATAAATCTCAGGCTTCCTTCGAACATTCAGCAAACAATCTCAATACGCTTGATGTAGACAAATGTTTGTAAACAGCAAAAACAGATGAAATCAAGATGTTTAAGAACCACATTCATAGGTCTCGACACTCAAATTAGATTTCAAGTAGTTGTTTGTCATTCGGGTTGTGATGCGTAACGTCATACAAAGCCGAATAAACTCACAGATGATATCAAGCTATATGATAAAGACTTCCAAGTGTTGACTATGAACAAACAAATGAATTTTATTGTTCACAAACCTGCACTTGAAAAACTAAAGAATGGGGCTGCTTCGCTGGACAATCTTGCTTAAAGGGATAGTTCACCCAAAAATGAAAAATTGTCATTTTTTACTCACTCTTATGTTGTTATAAACAAGTTTAAATTTCTTTGTTCTGATGAACACAAAGGAAGATTTTTTGAGGAATGGTTTTTAACCAAACCGACTTCCATAGTATTCTTTTTTCCTACTATGGAAGTCAATGGGGCCTCTGATCGGTTTCGTGTTCAGCAGAAGGTTTGTAACAACATGAGAGGGGGAAAATTATAATTTTTGGGTGAACTATCCCTTTAAGAGCCGTGATCACTATTCACTTTAATTGCATGAAGAAAAGCAGCATGGACATTAATAAATAAAGTAAATAAATATCATCATTAATATTGCACTTAAAGGGATAGTTCACCCAAAAATGAAAAATTTGTCATTTTTTTACTCACTCTTATGTTGTTATAAACAAGTTTAAATTTCTTTGTTCTAATGAACACAAAGAAAGATATTTTGAGGAATGGTTTTTAACCAAACCTACTTCCATAGTATTCTTTTTCTTACTTTGGAAGTCAATGGGGCCTCTGATCGGTTTCGTGTTCAGCAGAAGGTTTGTAACAACATGAGTGGGAAAATTATAATTTTGGGGTGAACTATCCCTATAAGAGCCGTGGTCACTATTCACTTTAATTGCATGGAGAAAAACAGCATGGATATTAATAAATGAAGCTAATAAATATTGTCTTTGATATTGCACTTAAAGGGATAGTTCACCCAAAAATGAAAATTCTGTCATCATTTACTCACCCTCGTGTTGTTACAAACCTGTATAAATTTCTTTGTTCTGATGAATACAAAGGAAGATATCTTGAGAAATGTTCGTGGACCCCATTCAATTCCATAGTAGGAAAAAGAATACTATGGAAGTCAATGGGGCCTCTGATCGGTTTCATGTTCAGCAGAAGGTTTGTAACAACATGAGTGGGAAAATTATAAGTTTTGGGTGAACTATCTCTTTAAGAGCCGTGTTCACTATTCACTTTATTTGCATGAAGAAAAGCAGCATTGACATTAATAAATAAATAAATATCATCTTTAATATTGCACTTAAAGGGATAGTTCACCCAAAAATGAAAATCATTTACTCAATCTCATGTTGTTACATACATTCATAATTTTTTTGTTCTGATAAATACAAAGGAAGATATTTTGAGAAATGTTCGTGGACCCCATTCACTTCCATAATAGTAAAAAGAATACTATGGAAGTAAATGGGGGTCAAAAACGGGTTGGTTCCAAACATTCCTCAAAATATCTTCCTTAATCTTCCCAAAACATGAGAGTGAGTAAATGATGACAGAATTTTCATTTTGGGTGAACATTTTAAGTAAAAAATAGGGATTTTAAAACAACACAACGGGGAGTAAATAATGCCATATTTCATTTTGCGGTGAACTGTTCCTTTAATGGCAAAATACGAGGCACGGCAAATCACGACTCTAATTTCAAGTTTACATGTTCAATCACTCACCCTCACCTTTCACTTCCTGTCTACATCTGTCCGCATCCTGTGCGGTCACGAAACCATTTGCTACGGAAGGGTACTTTCTCATTCCCTCCGTCTTTTTCGCTCGTCTGTCTATCTCGTTCCACGTCTCCCCTCTCCTCTCGCCGCACGGACAGACCCGAGTCGGTCTGAAGCAACGTTTTGAGAGGGTGGGGGTGCGGTTCGGGGGCATTTTCATTACGGTCAAATCTCAGGCCCGGCTCTTCAACGTGGCCTGTGCCACCGAGCCGACAGTTTAATCATACAAACAGCACTCCATTCCTATTTCCCCCACTCCCTTTCACACACTTCATAATTCCTCGCCCTACACTCTCCTATGTTTTGGGGGCTTAAAAATGACATAATCAGTGACTTGGATAAATGCCTGTTTTCCTTCCAACTGTAATCAGCCGGGGTTGACGCTTACAGATTTTTAAAGGGCCAGCGGTGCTTTTATACTACAGCTCATCGAGGACATGCTAAAACGTTGCATCTCTTCTCAATACAGTCTAAACATGTAGACAAGATATTTAACCGAATGGGAATCATCTTAAAGGGATAGTTCACCCAAAAATGAAAATTTATAATTTATTCACCCTCATGTTGTTACAAACCTGTATATATTTCTTTGTTCTGATGAATACAAAGGAAGATATTTTGACCAATGTTTGTAACCAAACTGTTTATGAGCAGCATTGACTACCACAGTAGTATTTTCCTACTATTGAAGTCAATGGTGCTTCTGTTTCCTGCTCCAAATCTCTCCCTTTGTGTTTATGAGAGTGAGTAAATGATGACAGAATGTTTATGTTTGGGTGAACTATCCCTTTAATACAACAAAATACACAAATGCTCCAAAATAATGAAAAATCTAACTAACACACATGCACAGATTCATTAATATTCAATGGATAAATTTCTGTACCATGCCAACATTTTCCAAATCCAGACAAACTACCGTGACCAACAATTTCAACAAAATTGAATCTGGTTCAACTACACATAAAAATATATTTAGGATATTAAAGGCCATTCTTCTAAACATCGCACATTTCAAAAGCACAAAGAAGATAATGTCATGTTATAAACAGCCTTTTAAAGCTTTAAAAATTTTAATATCACACATCCTTCTGTAAATCTGCTTTAAATATTCAACATGCACACACGTTCGGCTTATATAAGGTGTGTTAAGCGAACCCTATTCTGTCTAAAGTCTTTAGCTTAACTAGTCACTTGTCAGATCGCAGGTGGACCGAAATCAAATAAAATCAAAAAGCCGCATATCACGCCGGCAGAACTGAGCAATGCCGACAAATGCTTTTAGCAACTATTACTTCTGTGGGTAGACCACATTCAATCAATAACCAAGCAAATAAAAACAGCGGGCACTCGAATTATAGAAACGCTCTCAAAACGGGGAGACGGCAATTGAGGCACAGCTAACATTAAGACATTAAACATATAAGCCATGCCTTTGCACAGAGGGGAGCCAGACCACGCTCAGCACTCGTACAGTACCACGTAAAAGAGCTTGGACTGTTTCTCTTCAAAGATAATCGGGAATTGGAGAAAAGCTTGTGTATATATTTGAAGTGTGTTGGAGCCTATGGCACTCGTGTGAGAAAGTTGGGCCCTGTTATTAAGGCCTTCAAGGTAGAAGCCTAAAAGGTTTACAAGTACGTAAGGGCTGCTAGAAGGCTTCGTGTTTCTTGTTGTGGGAACTTGATAGCGGTTGCTACTCACATAATAAAAGATCATTTCATTTTAAAGCCTTCAGATGTTTAAAAAAAGGACACAGCTTTTAAGATACAGCAATATGTTTAGAATAATTGATGACAGGACATTGAATTATTCGAAAATAATGCACACCCAAGCTGGTAATGCAACACTTCATTTCTTAATCCAAATTTTGTCCTATCCAAACAAGCATCAATGGAAAGATTATTGATTTAGCTTTCAGGTGATGTATAAATCTCAATCCCTTATGACCCTAATGGTTTTTTGGTCCAGGGTCACATTTATGACTTAAAGACCAATGACTGTGTCATTGACAAACTTTAAAGTTGCCGTATAAATAAAATGAAAAACTGTCATTTGTTTTGTACTGAGCCCCTAAGGTGACACTGGAGTAAAAAAAATCTAAAGTTTAGTTTCATGTGCTCACGCATTTTAATAAAAAATGTAGTTACGCGAAACTAAACTTTATTTCATTTTTGCTCCATGTCCCCTTACGGCGCATTCACACGGGGCGTCAGCGTTAACGCTTCCCATTCACTTTTAATGGATGATGTCATGCGTTGCTGAACTGAATTGTGGATCCGTCGGCGCCGCGTCAGTGCCGTTGGAGAAGTTGAACATTTCTCAACTTTTCAAGCGGCAACGCGTGCGTCAGCCAATTAGATCGCCTTATGCATATAACCTAGGCAGAGCCAGTCAATTACGTTTATAGAAGAACGGAGCATGTGTAGCGGCCACTGTGATTGGCTGTTGGCCACGCTTCAGACAAGCCTTCCGTTAAGCATTAACGCCTACGCCCCTTGTGAATGCGCCGTTAGGGGGTCCGTAGTTTTGTAATATTGTGGTATTTTTTTACAAATTATTTATCTGTGAGCTTTATTTTATTTTTTTTATGTGCCCTCATAATCTTTAATCAAAAACACAAATCTCCTCAAAACGATCTCTCTTTACTTCCGGTCATATGGTATGGCAGGTGGGCGGGGTCTGGGAGAAGATTGCTGCGATTAGCAATTAGCAATACTTCTACTACTAATTCGCCTACTTATACTACGACCTAAAAGTATGTACTGTTTTCGTGAGGAAAACGTACATATTTTTGAGTGTGTAGCAAAAGAGTATGCAAGTTCTGGGACGTACTTTGATGATGTCATGCAACGTGAACGTTGGCCACGCTTCAGACAAGCCTTCGTAAAGCGTTAACGCTTACGCCCCGTGTGAATGCGCCGTTAGGGGCTCCGTAGTTTTGTAATATTGTGGTATTTTTTTACAAATTATTTATCTGTGAGCTTTATTTTTTTTTTTTATTCATGTGCCCTCATAATCTTTAATCAAAAACACAAATCTCCTCAAAACGATCTCTCTTTACTTCCGGTCATATGGTATGGCAGGTGGGCGGGGTCTGGGAGAAGATTGCTGCGATTAGCAATTAGCAATACTTCTACTACTAATTCGCCTACTTATACTACGACCTAAAAGTATGTACTGTTTTTGTGAGGAAAACGTACATATTTTTGAGTGTGTAGCAAAAGAGTATGCAAGTTCTGGGACGTACTTTGATGATGTCATGCAACGTGAACGTTGGCCACGCTTCAGACAAGCCTTCGTAAAGCGTTAACGCTTACGCCCCGTGTGAATGCGCCGTTAGGGGCTCCGTAGTTTTGTAATATTGTGGTATTTTTTTACAAATTATTTATCTGTGAGCTTTATTTTTTTTTTTTATTCATGTGCCCTCATAATCTTTAATCAAAAACACAAATCTCCTCAAAACGATCTCTCTTTACTTCCGGTCATATGGTATGGCAGGTGGGCGGGGTCTGGGAGAAGATCGCTGCGATTAGCAATTAGCAACACGACCCAACTTTAAATGATCAGATCTCGATGGACAAATTCAAATCCAGCCCTGCCTTATTTTATTGAAGAAGCCGGTTTCACTCGCATAATCATGTTCCATAAAGATATTTTGTACATTTTGTACAATAAATATATCAAAACTTTATTTTTTGTGAGTGGAAGCAGTTGCTAAGGACTTAATTTGGACGACTGTAAAGGTGATGTTTTCCCATTTTTTTTATCCAATCCAAATTTTGTCCTATCCTAACAAATATCAAAGGCAAAAATGTTAGCTTCCAGGTGATGTATAAATCTTTTTTTTTTACCCTTATGACCCTAATAGTTTTTTGGTTCACATTTATGACTTAAAGACCAAAACAGAGAGACCACGAAAGGGGGATTGTGTCATTGACAAACTTTAAAGTCGCCATGAAAATAAAATGAAAAATTGTCATTTGTTTTGGAATATTGTGGCATTTATATACAAACACAAATGACTTATCTGTGAGCTTTATTTTTTTATTTTATTCATGTGCCCGCATTAATCAAAAATGCAAATCTCCTCCCCTCCTCAAAACAATCTCTCTTTACTTCCGGTAACACATTAGTGTTGATTCTGGGACAACACACTAAATGCGTTGTCCCATAATTCACCCATCTTTTTGCTATTATTGAAACACTTGTGTTTAATTTTAACACAAAATCAACACAAAATTACACATAATGGGTTAAAATTACACATAAAGTGTTAAAAGCATAACACAAAAAATCAACGCATCCTTTCTAAGAGTGTAGTATGGCAGGTGGGCGGGGTCCGGGAAAAGATCGCTGCAATTAGCAAAACGACCCAACTTCAAACGATCAGATCTCGATGGATAAATTCAAATCCAGCCCTACATTAATTAATTTCAGAAGCCGGTTTCACTCAGATATACGTCACCACGGGGAAAATCAGGCAATCGATACTTCCGTTTCATGGCGACTTTAAATTAGTGGTAAAAAAAGGAGTTTCAAAGGCTAATTTGTAATCTATTCCCCTAATTTTGAATTTTTCATCCTTATATTACTAATAGTGGGTTAATGGATTCCAGTTGATCCATATGACATAAACACCACTTATTTGTTTACTACTGTTCAAAGGAAAATGCATCATATCATACTTTAACCTAGATATTTTAAATGCTGTTTTTTGCTAAAACCACAGGCAAACAGTAATAATAAGCATTTAGAAAATGTTGATCCAAAAAAACTATCTGATCAAAATCAATAATATGATTTGTTTTGTGATCACTAATACTTTTATTTTCCGATCCTAAGCCTAAAGACCAAAGTATAGTACATTTTTAAGTGTACAGGAGGGTCAGCGTACAGTGGTCATCAGAAGAGTGCGCGTGTACTCGCACTACCGGATTTTAAACCCCACGTACATTGTACGCGTAGGTGGCGCATGCGCCTACAAGAGAGTTTAGCATGTAACCCAAGAAACATTGTTACATTGCACATGCGATGAAGGTCTGTGTACATGTACGAGTCAGATAAACTATAATTTGCAAGGCTGTGCATCCGACCGTAAAACACACTATATTCCAGATTTCTTCTTTTTACAAGTCTAAAAAAGAAATTCTTTAAAAAACAATAGCATTTGATACAGCTATAATTTTATTTAACCCAGAACAGAATATATTCATATGTAAAACCCCACAAACAAGAGAAAGCCAAGCATCACCAAAACAACAGCTTATGACACCTAAATCTTGTACTACCCAAGCCTGCACCTGTACAGAAAGGGTGGGAGGTTAACATCTTATTGGGTCGTGGTGAAAATGTGGCCTTTATTCGAATGGGCGTTACCCTTCCCCGCTGTCCCCTCCCTTCTTTTCCCGCCCCTGCAGGCTTCTAACACGATTTACAGTAGTCAAGCCTCTCTGCCCAGCTTTGTGTTGAATTATGCATAATTGCTCTAGTGTACACTCACACATGGCCTGGGTTGGCGATTAGCATAAAAGCTTTTTTGTTTATCCTTTTTTCAAGGTGGAGGGGGGCATTTCTGCGTTTTCAACATCGTGTCACGGCGTATATGTTTAGGGGTGCCATTGGGTGCGGTAGCCTCGCTGGGGTGTCGAGCTATATATAATATTGTCTGGGTCTGCTTAAACATATGGGCTCCACAGCTGTTGTAAATATGCAAATATGGAACGAACACAGACTGGCTGACCCAGACGTAACACTTTGGTGCTAATATGCGCTTTAGACGTCTAGTCGACCCAGACAGACATACGCACTCCCCCCAAACCCGCATATAACCGATGCCAAATTTAAACAGTCACCCCCACCAAAAAGATACATCTTAGCTACTCGCCAATAAGAGTAACCTTTTCTAGACAGCTAACAACATCATTGGTTCTCATAAAGAGCATTTAATACATTAGATGATTTATCCGAAATCGTAATATTTTATTTCAAACACATTTTATTCAGTTTTTGCACAAAGATAGAGCTTAACCAAACTAAACAAATAAACTGAATTGAAATCTTCCAAACATCTATTTCAGTACCCTACAAAAAAGCCACTAACATTGTACACGGATATCTGCTGGACCGCTTAGAGACTAACTGCCTAAGCCCCTTTCAGATCTTCAGCTTGCCTGACATGATTGTAATAAAACAAGTGTGAAGTTTTGTATTGTAAGGAGGAACACAATGTTGCCCGGTGAGCGTTTGTGTGAAGGGTGCGGATTGTCGGGTCCCACGGCACAGCAGTACACCGGGGCCTACGACGAAGAGTGTTGTGCATGCTAATGAGGTCATTATGGGAGGCTGTCTGGACCCGGGCCCTGCGAGTGAGGGATTTACGTGGTGGAGCTAGACTACCCAGTCGCAGATGTCACAGATGGCACAGGCATCAGATGCTTTGTATGCCGCATTTTTCTCCCATTTCGAATGACAGAATGTAACCGTGGCTTAATGTAAAGGGAGACAGACTATGAAAGGATATAAACGATAAACAAAATGTCGGCATATGCTGCGCGCGTTCGAAAGCAGTAAAGTGCCATGAATTACGACTGGTGTGCTTTTGTGTGGTTCCCACGACCAATTACTACAGGGGAAATAAGCATATGCAAATAATGATCTAGAATCTGCATGTTAGCCCTTGATGAGGCAGACGAGCATTGTATAAGGCGCCGCCATCTTGGCAGGGGGACAGCTGGCAGGCAGTGGCAGCCATTTTGTCGAAGGCACTGCCCGTTGGAGACGAGGCGGTGTGGCACACATCTATACGTTATGTCACTTAATTTCTAACCATCTGTTTAGCATTATACAAATTACGACTTTCAAAAAGACATCCCATCAAATGCCACATGCATAAAAGATTACAGAAATCTTTTCTTACCATCATTGAAAGGGTTGCTTCCTTCCCATGGATGGTATCCACTGCATCCAACATTCCACTTTTGGGGTTTTGGGGTCTTTCACTTGGCAAGCTTATGTTTGGCACTGCAGGCTTTTGGAAGCGTCCCTATCAGGAGATTTTACATCCCTGAGCTCCAACAGGCACTTGCACCATCCTCCATTGGCCTGCAACAATGCCATAGTCAAAGATGAAAACTGTTTTGAAGGATCTAAGGTAGGGCATCACCAGGCGCTGCAAATCAAGGCGGAGTCCTTTTCCGAACCCTCAAACCGGGGCAATTATCAAAAAAATAATCTCTGGAAAAGGCAAAAAGGGTTCAAACTGTTCACTCATCCCAGCCCATCTAATGTAGAGAGCACTTTGTGCATGCTCAGGAGGAAGACCACTAAAATAAATAGGACTCTTCTTGATTTAGCGTAAAAGAGATCTCAGTCAAGCACTCATTCAAACAGTCAGGGGGAATGTGCACTCAAGGTGGAAAAAGAATCAAAGATGGGGAACAAAAAGACCTTTGACATTATTCTTCTACTCGTTCTCCAGCAGGCGATGTTTTATCAAGTGATGCTGGGCCTGAAAAGGCCCTCTGGCAGAACCACACACACTCTCTCTCTTTCGCATAAAGAACGTCATAGCTCTTGGACCTATCTTCAGCTGATGCGAGTTGACTGAGATCTGGTTGAGAGATAGAAAGCACAGTACACACGCTCCCATGGCTCCATGGCTGGAGGCAGCATTGGGCGACCCCTGGCAGCATCTCTTCTCAGTATTGATTTCTCTCCCTCCTCGTTGCCGAGGAGCCGGTAGCCGGCGGGGGAAGCGAGCCGCCTCGCCTGCCCACTCCAACGATCCCTGGCTGGCCCCTGCTGTCTTTTGGAGACCCGAAGATGGAGAGCTGGGACCGAAGGAAGAGAGCCCATGGCGGTCTGCAGCTGTGTTCACCTGCTCCGGGTTCACTCGTTCACCACGATCGCTACTCCCACTCTCCGTCGCCTTCTGCCAAAACAACAGCACGGGAGAGGGAAAACAAGTTTAGCTTAAGTTTCAGGGTTTCGCCCATCGCAAATGTCAATCCAGAGCTTTGATCAGGAAGATGTGCAAGGTGAATGTTTTGGCATCTGCTCTCAGTTAGTAATGTGAACTTTCTAACCTTGGAGTAAAGAAAAGCTGAGGCAGGAGATTTTTTGAGTTAAGGATGTCAGTCTGAAAGAAACTGTCTGCCAAGTGCACTTACACAGCCCTTATACTGATGCTTCCCTCATACGGCGTAAGAAACGGTGACTTTAAACTTCCTTTGCCGGTAGGTAAGCTACGATATTTACAACATCACGGACAAGGAGAACATTTTCTTCTGTGATATCTAAACCTAAATTTAAATGACTTTTCATAAGGGATATTCCTATTTGGAGTCCCAGATATATTGTATTTAAAACACAGAATATTTAAGTTAACATTAGCAAATCTCAGGGTACCCCACCTTTTTACTAATGAATTTCTGTGAGTTTTCGTCTAACAATGTTTGGAATAAAATGTAATTATAAAAAATTAAACTTGATATATTTTCCATGACAACACACTATAAACCATCCCAAATGTTTAACCAGTGGCCAAAATGACCAATATAATTTGTGGAAAACTGATTAACCACTTTGCCATATTAAAAAGTGGAAAAAGTTTGCTCTCAAAATGATGTTGGTTTAAAGTGGGTTAAGTGCTGAAAAGTGGGTAACTGAATGGGAATTGGGGGGTAGGGTGCAACCGAGGGGGCGAGTTGCATGTCTCAGACACAATAATACTATTCATTGGGTCCAGACATGGGTGTTAACACCCCTCTGGCAGCACACAATGGGGCTCCCTGGCATTGACACAGCCTCGCTGATATTGTTAGTTCAGGGCAGCGTTCGCCCGGCCGCGGGAGAAAGCGTCGGCATTGTGCCGGGCCGGCAGGACGGGCGGAGGGAGGTGAAAGGCGAAGAAAGAGAGAACAGTGTATCTGTCAGCTCAGAGGGAGAGGGTTGGGGAAGGGGGGCGGTTGGATGGGGAATTGGAGGGGGCTGGTTACCCCATGGCATTGGACTTGTGAAAAGAAAAATCCCTAAAAAAGAAGATGGGGGTGAGAAAAAGATTGCACTATAAATATTATTGAAGGGGGGACGGAGGGATCGAAAGGGTGCACAAGGAGGGCTGGGGCCCAGGACCCGCTTTCAGCGTTTAGATGCATTTCATGCCTGCCATAGTTACAAAGCACAGGGGAACAATGAAACTGTGTGGCGATGGGTAAAAAGGGAAAAAATATTCAGGGAGCTTACAGGCGAGAGCGTGAGAGAGGGAGGCGGCGCCTCGCGGTTGAGATCAGGCACTCTGACGTACAGCCACCGTGAGAAGTACGTCCGCCCAGCTTCCCCCATCTTTACTCTTGTCCACGTGTGAAGTCAGAGTGAAGAGGCGGTGAAAAGAATATCTATCTATCTATCTATCTATCTATCTATCTATCTATCTATCTATCTATCTATCTATCTATCTATCTATCTATCTATCTATCTATCTGTCTATCTATCTGAATAAATATATGTACAAAAAAATCAATCCATCACCTCATGCAACAGCAAGGCCAAGGCCCAGAGTTCCTGCATAACATTGCAGAGGCTTAAGTTTAAAATCCAATACTTTGTGCATTAGTGCAACTTTGACCCCCACCCACACATATTAAAAAGCCTGCTTCCATGTACGCACGCATTTCCAAAGCCTTATTGTTTCAAGGAATCCTTCCTCTCTGCACAACAGCAGCCCTGCTTTTTAAGTACACTACTTCATAAAAAGCTACCGTTTGTTTCCCTTCTGGTTAACACAGAGCATTTGTTCCCATGGCAACCTCACCTCCTCTTCCGTCTCTGACTGACGGCGGGGCAGCGGAGGTGCGGACCTCGCCGAAGACACGCCCACTCCATCTCGCTGCAGAAACACTTCCTCGCCCCAGTCAAACGGTTCATGAGAATGCGTCCTAGTTATTCTGCGTCAGTCACATTAAGATTATACGTTTGCTTCCAATTTGCAAGTAAACTTTTTTATCCCAAAGAGCAATATTACTAGATTCTACTGTTCTGCATTCACATAAGCAGGGCCGTTGTGTTGGATTTATTCATCACATCACTGTAGCCCAGCCACACCAGAGCGCAGTACACCACACAGTCGGCTAAAGCTAAGCTGTGAGCATCACTCGCTTTGATAACAGGCCACATTATTGGGACATGATGTTTGATGTAGGGGCCAGATATCCCCTTAGTGCTGCGACAGAGATCACAAGCAACCAGCGTCGGCTCTGGATTTTCTAACTCCTTACTGAGACCACATGGAAGCTGTTCCACTCTGCACATCAGTGTGGGTCTCTCCCACACTGTTGTTTTATCTCTACGGACCGCCTCTCGGGCCAACATGAATAAGTAACCGTGTACTTGAGCCAAGCCATCGGCTTTGATGTGCCGGGTGCCGTTAGCCATTACGCAGGCTGGGTGAACTCAGATCCAAGGGGTTGCTAGCCGGTGGGCTAACGTATCCTCTGTGGCCCGTGGGCAGGACCATTGTCGCAGTGGAGGGGATTACACCGGGGGGAGAAGGGCAGGACAATGTGACCCTATGGAGAAGGAGGGGCACCTTGATTCCCTGCAATTGGAGGGTGGTTAACTTTCCACTAACTCAATTACCTAAGCTGAGGAGGAACTTGGAACCAACAAGAGAAAGTCACAACACCTGAGTGGGAGAAGGGAAAACAGATACCGAGCGGATGTTTGGAACAAACAAGAGATAAAAGTGAAAGGTTTTAAAATCAAACCTTAAACGTTTTCTTGTGTGAAACACAAAAAGAGATTTTTGAGAACATTTATGCTTTTGCATAGTCTGTCTTGGTGTGAAGGTTAATTAGTTCTTGTGTACCTTTTAACCAACCACAACAGGATTGCAACTACTTCATGGTGACAGAATTATCTAATTTGGATGACCTACACCAGGTCAACTTCTTCAAAAATTAAAAAGCTAACTGTGCATCAACCTTTCCATAATAACACAGAACCCCCTTGCGGTACATGACGCACACATTGGCACTTGAAAAGTTGAGAAATGTTCAACTTCTGCTGCAAGCAATAGCAGTGACCCGGCAAATCCACAATTCCGCTCGCAACGCATGACGTCAACCATTCCCATAAAAAGAGAAGCGTTAACACTTACGCCCCATGTGGATTTACTGTTAATGTAACAAAACTCTTCAGAACTTTTTAACACCAAACAATTATGGGGTAAAACAACCTCTATTGGGACGATAACAGTCACACATTTAACTTAAAGATAAGAGCTAAGCAAACATCTAAAGTACAAAATGTGCCCTCCCTCAAACATGAGGTATGACTGACCCAAATGCTGGACGAGACATCGATATGAAGCTCTGGCAAGTGACTTACATCTGTGAAGGCAGTCAAGAGCAGAGGCGCTAGCTACCAGGCGTACTTAAGACTCTTTATGACCCTCAGTAGAGATTTCCTACACCCACCACCCTTAGAGCCTGACTAGCCCAGATCTCTGCTAGTTGTATTGATCAGGATAAGGAGGCGGGGTGGGTTTTTCTTCTGTACCTACACTGTAACGCGGCTCAGTCACTTGTCTGTGCTCTCCGACCCCTTCATCTCACTCATCAAGGTTAAAGAACTCTCCAGAACGAGGAAGAAGAGAAAGCTAGCATGGTGTTAGTGGTGCGCGGTGGAGGGGGAGCGGGGGGATTGTCACGATGATCTTATCCGTCTTCATGAAAGTGGCCGCCTCAGGGAGCCACTGTAAAAGAAGCAAGCTGAATAAGCCTCTCACCTAAACATAATCACACCTCCCACTCGAACGAACAGAAATAGGTTCACAAAGAGTCGGCGGAGAAGATCGGATAAAAAGTCTTAGGCTTATGATAAATGCTAATGCTAATTGCTCACGCAGCACGGAAGCAATCATTCTCTAGTTAAAAACACCAGCATTGCTGGTCAACATCGCATGTTCTGGATGTGACTTCTAACCAACAAGCTCTTACATGGTCAACCACTAGTTAGTCCAGATCTTTTTAACAGACTCCTTAAAGCTGCACTCCATAACTTTCACTTCTCTACACTGCCAGAAAAAAAGGTACAAAGTTGTTCCTTTTTCTGTCGCTGGGGTGGTACCCTAAAAGGTACCTTTTTGTTCCTTTATGGGTATACAACACATTGAAATGTTGTACCTTATGGGGCACAATATTATACCCTAAGGACCAATTGTGTACCTTAATGAACAATTTTGTACCAGTTAAATTTTAGGGGTACAAAACAGTTAACTGTATTTAAAGGTACACAATAGATCCTTAAGGAACAGTAATATACCTCAAAAGGTATAACATTGTATTATGTTTATATACCTGTAAAGGTACAAAACGGTACCTTGGGGTACCACCCCAGCGACAAAAAACGTACAGTTTTGTACCTTTTTTTCTGACAGTGTATCGCCATCTCTGTTTTAATGAAAATAGCAGGTAACGTACGACAGCTCAAATTTTAAATCATTATTAAAAGTATCAATTACTGCATTTTTTTATTTTTACTAGAGATGCATCAATACTAAACCTCTCTAACCGATTATTAGGAGTGATGGGTGCCGATACCGATTACAGAACAGTTTGGTGGTTTTAAAGTTTATACTTTCTGGTAAATGGATGTTAATTAATGACGCAATTTTGTAAGAAATCAAATAAAAATAATTATTGTTTCAAAGTAACTAGCAAACCTGTAACATTCTTAACTCACATGAACTAAATTATGAATAACAGGAATAATTTGCCCATCATTTTTTTTTTACTAATGAGCGATGGGTTACAATGTGAAAAATTGCTTTTACCGGCCAATTGGCCGATATATTGGTGCATTTATAATTTTTATCAAAAATGTTATAAAGCTTTAAATAAATAAACATTCATCCCCACCTTCTTGCGAGGAGGCTCTGAACCCTTTCACTTTAATTGAAGCGCATCTGATCTATTACGCCGTCCAGGCTCTAAACAAAAGGCTATTTTGGGCCCCGGGAAGCTCACTACAACCCCACGCTGAATTAACATGCTGTACGTTTCCCTCATTGTGCCGGCTGATTGCCCCAATGCATCTTCTCCCTCAGCTAATTAAGTGAGTCTCTCCTTTGTCTTGCTGTACTCCAGGAGACTCCGAACAGAAAAGGGAGCAAAAAGAAGAAGGAGATTGCCAGCGCATGTGCTTGTTTATCAAAAGAATGGGGCTTATTGCAGGACAAATGTGCCATAAAAGAGTATAAATGGGACAAGGTGGGTGGGGAAAGACGGAAAGACTGTGACACAGTGGTGGAGTTTGTAATACGCCTTTAACAAGATGGCACCTTCTATTGAAGACGAAACTGGGGTTTGTGTTCGCTAATGGACTACACGTATAGGGCCATAAATGTTGATTTAGGCGGGCGGACTGTGGCGAAATGAAAAACAAACGTGCAATTAAAAGACCATTACGTAAGAGTATATATAAACTTAGTAAAAAAAATTAAAAAGGGGGAAATTGTATTAAAAAACAAACAAATTAAAAGAAGGAGTAAATTATTGCAGCGAAACAAAATAGAATTGTAAATAAATAAAATATATTTCAAACTCCTCCTAAATACTCCCTACTTCCATAATAAACATTAAAAAAAATCATGCATTTTCAGTCTGATCTCACGAGAATTTGTACATATTTACGAGTTGGTAAATTTGTATTAATTCATACAAAGTGAATCGTACAAAAACGTATAATTATTATAAAAGAAAACAATAACCAAACCCCACCCCTAACATCATAGGGGCAAAAGCAAATCCTACCAAAATGTTTGGATGTGGTCGTATGAATTAATACGAATTAGCCACCACGTTAAATGCGTACAAATTGCCATTAGATACACTGTAAAAAGTGAAAAATGTACTTACAATTTTATTTCAGGACACAATTTTAAGTTGAAACAACTTAATTTTTTAAGGTGTTACCAATTGAAGTATTTTTTTTAAGTTGATCCAACTTTTCACTTTTGCGTTGACATTTCTCCACCATAATACAGATAAAACCGATGTATGCAATGTAGGGAGCATTTGTTTCACCTTGTTTTTGCCTTTTAAACATCAATGAACCGAGCAGAGGTCTCATGGCCATGTACTCTCCTCTCACTGTTGTTTGAAAGTTTCTGTTTTGTACCCTCGGCCCAGTGCAGGCAATCTTACAGTTTATACTTTGGCCTTCAAGGGGAAGATGTAGTGATTCAACAAAATCTCCCCAAAATCCACCTCGGCAGTACACAAGCAACAATACAGGCTTCGTCTGACTCAATTCCTGCTTAGGTTTGGACAAGGCCACTAGCTTCACAAAAGCAGCCTGACTTTAAGACGAATGATGGGCATTTGGTTGAATGCAAACGACAATGAAGAAAACCAGGCATACAACAAACACCTACACAAATGCACACATTAGTGTTCACTCACTACTGCGTTTTAAGAATCAGTGACAGTGATTCATATTTATAGTAGTAAATAAAATAAAATCATAAAAAATTCACACATGCAGATCACAATGCAATGTAAAATAAATAAATAAATATTAATTTCTCTATTTATCCACACATATTTAATGTAATATTTTTATTTTCTATTTTTTTATGTAACCGCAATATATATATAAATATATTTATGCATTTTTTTTTAACCAAGCACATTTCTAAGTAGCAGGTGTCTACTTGTGTATGTGTACTCCTCTCGGTTAGCTTGTTAATTTGCAGAATCTAGGACTGTTGGTCTAGAACTAGACAATGGCCCCAATGTGACCGAAATTAGTGTCAGGGTCTTTTCTCGCTGCCCACCCTGTCTGCATCTGAAGACGGCTGTGTGTACACACGAGCGCTGGTCTGTCTGTGTGCACACACCGAATAAATGAGTTGCACGTACGCATTGTCCGAGTACACAAGCCCAGTGTATATATTAGCAAAGCGACTTGACCCTGGAAGACTCCGGGCAGTGTTTTGGGTCGTGGGAAAAAGGGGAGACCTTCTTTCACAGCTGCTCTGGCCATTGCATTGAAACCGACGGAGGCGCGGACCCCGCTGCCCCCCTCCCCGCTGGTCCCATTCACTTCGCAGCCTGCTGCCTTTTCATAACGTCCCTCGTCTAAACCGCCCTCCCTCCTCTCACCCTCCACCCCCACCCCTCATCTTCATAAATATACTTCACTATTGAGGTGGTGTTTTGCATGGCAATGTGTCACTGAGGCCTTATACCCAGCGTGGCTAGCTATTCACTTCTTGAATCGACCGCACAGTAGTCGCTTTAAGGGGTCCGCTGTGAGAAAACTTCACCTTTGATTAGCTTTTAATGGAAAGAAACATCAATCAGTTTTCTGGGCAAAAAATATAGCGTTTAATTTATGTTAGCATATGCTAACGCAACCAACGAAAGCCTCTCTTAACGCGCGACCCTCCCTAGCTCATTCTCTGCATTCATTAAAAGAGATTTATTTCCTATCCGGGCGTATAATGCAGGAGGTATAATTCAAATGAACTTACAAAGCAAGCTATCGAGCCCCTTATATGAATTCAGATCTATAAAGAATTTTCGTTTCTTTTTGCGGACCGGAGGCTTTCAAACAAATGAAAACAACCACGAGTAATATGTCTACGATTCGCTTTGGTTCGCTGCATTCCATACAAAAGTTTGCAAGCCTGAGAAAGCCACTTCATAAATCTCAAAATAAAGAAACTTTCAGATAATTTACTTCACAAAAGAAATCAAAGTTTATGATGAAAAACTATTCAATTAATAAACACAGCATTGTGATTGTAATAGATCACTAGAAAGACTCCTACAAAGAGACGAAATTGAGAAAACTAGATTTTGCCAAGATCTTGTCATTGCCAAGGCCTCTGAACGGGGGTGTGGGTGGTTGTTAGGGTGTTGATTGGTGGTTGCTTAAAGCAGTGGTTCTCAACCTTTTTTCGCGTGCGGCCCCCCTTGTGTACGGTGCATTCCTTCGCGGCCCCCCCCCCCCCAAAGAAAATTTATGACAAAAAAACATTTCTCAAATCTGATTATACCATTAGCATCGCCCTCAAAAATAACCAAAGAGTTTCGATATTTTTCCTACTTAAAACTTGACTCTTCTGTAGTTATATCGAGTACTAAGACTGACGGAAAATAAAATTTTGCGATTTTCTAGGCAGATATGGCTAGGATCTATACTCTCATTCTGGTGTAATAATAAGGACTTTGCTGCCGTACAAAAGTCGCAGCAGGCACAGTGATATTACGCATTGCCTGAAAATTGTCCACTGCTATTAAAAGTTACCATTCGCAACTTTTAATTTTATCTTGGTTTTAGTACACGATGTAACTACAGAAGAGTCACGTTTTAAAAAGGAAAAATATCCAAACTCTTTGGTCATTTTTAGCACGATGCTAATGGCCTAATCAAATTCAATGGATTACGCTAAGTTATGCTAAAAGTGCTAGCGCCAGACCCACAGATTGGCTACATTGATTCCAAAAAGGTAAAAATCAGCTGTTTAACTCTGGAAAATTAGCCTATTTTCAAAAATATGGTCAAAAATAGTGCTTAGTTATCACTGGGGCAGTACCCTTTCGAAAAGTACACCTGTGCAGTTAAAGAGTGCATAATACCTCAAAGGTATATAATGCTACCACCTAAATGGCACATATTATGATTTTTTTAGAGGGTACTGCCCCAGTGACAGCTATAGACAATTATTGGCCATTTTATCCTGACAATGCTCTATAATAAATGTCCGTCTACGACTTTGTTGTTCATCTACCAGACAAAAATCTGATTGTTTGGGAAAATAATAGTACATATTTCCTCAGTTAGCTGCACTATTTGAGGTATCATTCATGTTCATTGCGAAAACGGTACATGACTGAAGTCATGGGTGAACAATATAAGAGCAATAATAATAATAATAACAACAGTGATGTTTGACTGGTCTGTAGCTGATCTAAAGCCTTCCAGCTATGGGGAAATGTCTGCGTTTCCATCTCAAGTTTACCCATCAACATTTGAGCGGGTGTGAAATATCACAATCGTTCTGGTTCTGCCCGTGCGTTGTATACACTTCTAACCGAATATCAATAATTCCTGATACATTTTCAAATCTCTACTACACTAACAGCAAAATCTTCTGTGGCATTTACAAATGGTAATAGTGCAAGTCAACAGACGGCACATCTCGATATTCAGTTGTATAGATTTTTGTGTGCACATGTCGCCGAGAATTTGTTTATATATGCTGCTGCCTCTCTCCTACGTGCATCATTTCAGAAAGTGTGCACAAGTGTGCGATATTGAGTTCCTCTATGAAAATGGAGGCTTGTCCAGGTATACGCTGAGAGAAAGTAAAAGCACTGGTTGAAGGTTAAAGGTGGTTAGTTGGTATGGAGTGGGGGGGTTCATAGCCACAGGGCACAGAGTCCCCTCTGATCCTCTCTCTCTCTCTCTCTGATTCTCCAATTCAATTCTTCCTCTGGGCGATCATGATCTAGAACTAGGCCAATGTCACAGACTGTTTTTCTGGCTTTAAGGAGGGGGAAAAGAAAGACTTTCTTTCTACAATTTTTGACTTGAACGTCATTTTGATGACTTTAGGCAACCTTCCGCTAGCATTATCACAGTTAGCTATTTAGCACAGCAACGTGGTTGCACCGTGGTGTTCCAGCATGAGAATTCGTACATATTTTACGAGTTGGCTAAATCTAAAAGTTAACCATGTAAAAATGTACGATTATCATGAAAACCCTAACATTTTTTGAATGTTTGTCGTACAAATTAGCTATCTCGTAGTGGCTGCCGGTGACTTCTTTTTTTTTTTTGAGGGTGCACGATGCGAAGTTCGTCACAACATATATGTAGCCCATCATGTGTATGGTTCGTAATTTCAAAATATGCATCCGGCGCAACGTGCGCATCACATGTCTTGTCAAAATAAGTGCCTGCTGCAAATGCATCTAAAGGATTTATGATAAAAGAGACGCTCGCGTTTACCAGATACTCGCATAATCTTTTGCGTAATCAGAGTTTACTGTTAAGGGAGTGTCTTGCGTGTATTTTGTGAACGTGAGCGTCTCTTTTATCATAAACGATTTTGACGCATATGATGCAGCAAGGAACTTATTTTGACAAAACACGTGATGCACATGGTTCATATGATGCAACAAACACATATTTTGAAAACACGAGCAAGACACTCCGAACACTTATTTTGAATTTGCGCCCCTCGGATGAGCAGTCACGAGCCGCCACTACTGTCTCATAAAATACGGACGAATTGCCATGAGATAGCATTCACTGTAAAAAAAATTACAGTGTTACTTGCAGCTGGTTGCCGGTAACTTACCGTAGATTGAAATTGATGTTATTTACTGGCAACATTTTGTTCAACGTTAAATGAGCATTAAACATTAACAAGTCTTTGTCTTTACAGAGTAAAACTAAAATAACAGCATCAAGCAAAGCATTCTGGGAAACAAAATCTGAAGCAAAAAACAGAAAAAGGTTAATGAGGATTTTTGGTTCCCAGAATGCTTTGCATGGGGCAGTTATTGTATAGTTAATTCTGTAAAGATAAAGACTTGTTAATATATAAAATGTATTTAACTTCGAACAAAATCTTGCCAGTAAATAACATAAATTTAAATCTACGGTAAGTTACCGGCAACCAGCTGCAAGTAATACTGTAATTTCTACAGAATTTTTTTACAGTGTCGGGTGTTCAAAAAGCCTGGGAGCAAACCACAAAAGATGGATCCGCTATTGAAAATAAACACAACAACGACTAAGGATAGCCTCAATGAAGTAATCTGATAGTAGAAAGACTTTTATATATTTCCGCAAAATGATACAGTGTGAAATTATACGAACTGCAGTCTTTTACGGACCGCTTTCTGACTCACTCGCGCCACACAAGAGTGCCATAAAATGAGGCTACTTTCTTGTGTGGCCATGTTAGCTCTCTGAATACACTGCGTGGGAGAGAGTGGGTGAGTTTGAGAATTTCGTGTAAAGGCAAGAGAGGAAAAAAAGTGCTCATTTCTTTTTCAATCTGTGTTTCACAATGCATGTGTGCCAAGAGAATTGCAGCTAAAGTTCACATGGGGGAGGGAAGGTACCTGCCCCCATCTTGCAAAACCCACTAGAGCCAGGAGGAGGGAGGGGGGGTGGAAAAAGACAAAATGAAAAAAGTGCCATTGAACTCTGACTTGAGATTGTGAAGGGAGAGAAAGCGAGAGAGTGAGAGTCTGAAGAGGGTTAGAAAGAGGGCTTTAGGTGGGTGGGAGGAGGGGGATATGGAGAGGCTGATGAAGGAGAGAGAAAGGAGAGAAAGAGAGAGAGAGAGAGAGAGGAGAAGGGAATTAGTAAGGTGAAGGACTGAGCCACCCTCATAGCCTTTCCACATGAGCACACCTTATATACACACACACCACCGCCAGGACTCCTGCAATATTTTAAAGGGATAAAGGTGTGAACAAAAGAATTAAAATATATATCACACAAACGGCCTTCCCATCTCTTGTCCGGCAAGAGTGTGGAAACAAATTGGATCAAAGCATTATACGGAGAAGGGCATGAAAGGGAGTGGGCAAAGGGCTATGCTGGAATGATATACAGTATATAAAAGTATTTAAAAATACACTAATATGACTGATGCATATTTTTAACTGCATGTCAATATGATCCTGAGCTACAATTTAATTTTTTTTTTGTTCATAAAACAACAAAACAAAAGGAGACGATTTAGAGATGGACACAAAGTTATGGTTTTAAAATTAGAAATGCAGAAGAAAATGTACTTTCTTCTTGTTCCCGGATGAGACATAAATCTGAGCTTTGAAATAAAACAAGTAAGCCAATGCCTTGCAGGATAAGGCTCTGACTGGAGTCATGTGACATAAGTCTGCTTTACTCCTTACCACCAATGAGCAAGGGCAAACGCTGTTGCCATAGTAATCTCTCCTATGTTTGCCATCCAGCATTTTTTGGTGGGGAAGAAACACGTTTTTTGTGTCAGTCGGCATGAATGATTTATCGCACCAAAAATGCCCCCCAATATAAACATGAGATCAAAGCGCAGCACTGTAGCTTCTCATTTCCAATCATTTTCTTAATATGTAAAACATATGGTAATTTATTGATAAATTGCACATGGTTAGAGTAAACACTTTACTGCTTCAACTAGGCACAGGCGGTGCCTAAACAAAATCACATTCTGTGCCAGATCCTGTAATATATTCAGAATACGTGTTACATATTTTACTATTAAACAGATCTGCATGCAACCTCATGTAGAGTGAAAGTCAAGGTCGTATGGAGAACACATCACTATGCCTTACCTGATCTGTGGTCATTTGATTGCCATATTTTGTCATTGACGTGTAGCATCTCAATATCTTCTTCCTGCAAAATAAAATATGGCTGCTTAGTAAATTAAGTTTGAATAGACATAGCCTTTGACTGGCGTAGGATTACAAAATCATGTTAAAATTTTATTTTTTGCTTCTTTGTGAGGTCCATGATCTGATTATCATAGCCAGACTTATAACTGGAGCAATAAGTAAAATAACAGCTCTTCTTTTTTTGCATGTATCCAGTAAAAAGGTGGTGGATGGAACTTAAAAGCCACTTGAATGCAGTTCAACAACCCTCTTTTTGTCATAAGGATTCAACACATAATGAGACACTCAAATAATGCAAAAGAGCAGGGTAACAAAAAAATAGATGGTGAAAGCTTGAAATTTACAGATTATTATGCAATAAAACCCCAGATAAATCTACTTACATAATCTCTAGAAAGCAACGCTGGTTAATATGTATTTGTGATCCAGATTTAATTAATTTCTTGCAAAGAAATTTTTCCCCTCACACATGTAGCTTATATTTAAAAAACAGATAGGTAAAATATATTAAACGCTTTAAGGCTTCAATAATGAAAAACTACACTATGAAAATTAAATTCGTTAATGCTTTTTTAAAAACAAGATAAACCTAAATAATTTGCTTTATAAACTTAAGTACATGAACAATTTTGCTAACTTTATTTCCTCCCTTTTTTTCAGAATATTATAAACTATTTAAAAAACTCCACGACTACATAAAAAGGCACAACCACTGTATTTTAGATGCTCAACATAAATGCTAATCGAGCGGAATTAAACCGAAAGTGAATTGAGACCATGTGCTCACTAAAGTTTAGGAAGGTGAAAGAAGACACTATTACTCTTTTATACAGGTAAAGGAATGTGCATGGATACTGTTGTGAAACGAAAGTATAAAGTGTTTATGAGGCTAACAAGAAAATAAACCGTATATCGCCGTTAATTGTAGACTTTTCGTTTTTACCTCAGAATCAGTAAGCTGTCTATAGGCAGCATTTTTTGATAAATACTTTAGGAGCATAGCGAGGTAGATTATTTTTGGTTTTAGGACGTCTATGGTTTTCTATGTAGTACAATATTTTTTTAAACAAATCTGTCGAGCTTTTCAATAATTATTTTTGCCATTTAACGCCATGTAAAATAAATACTTTCTTAATACAAAAACAACTTAAGTTCTCATTAGCATTGCCAATACCACTATTTGGGCATTTTCACATTTGGGTACATTTGTACAAAACATTTTGATATTTTAAGGATACCAACAAGGCGTTTATTTTCTTTTATAAATGAAGCAAACTTCTCTAAAGCTATTTTTAAAGCTTGCATACTGTAAACTAATCCCCTATTTGCCTACAAATGATGTTTTGCGAAAACATTTCATATTCCACCCATGATAATTGTTGGATAACCCGGAGGAAATAACGTGTGAGCAATATTTTGATACACCGCTTCAGGAGGGCCCTGCAGGCTCATTCAACCCGACTAATATTCAGCCCTAAAGATAGAGAGGTTAAAAAAAAACTGTCGTGTATGTAAAATATTTTCATATACTGTACCGGGCTCTTTTAAATCTGCCATTGTACGACTGCAAATAAAGAATGAGTTTCGTTTCCATTTTATTGCTTGGATCGGAGGCCGTTGCTAAGCTACCACACTCAGAATTCATAAGTTCAGAGGAGAAATGATTGACATTTGCTTTTTGAGGTAAAAACGAAAACTGAATAATAATAGATTAAAGTCCCGTTTTATTGTGAGTAACAGTAGCAGTTTGAAACCTATAATCAATGTGAATTAAATTCATGAATTCAAGTTAAATAACGCTTTAATTGTGCATAAAGAATAAAACGTCATTGACGTTCATTTTTAAATGCAAACAAAACTCATCGCACTGCTGCCATTTTAAAAAGTCAGCAATGAAACAAAAGAAAAACAACAGAGATACAGTATATGCACAAGGAATTCAAATATAAATAAAAACGTGTATGATAATAATAATAAATAATAATGCATGGCTAATGTGTTTTATATTTATTTTTTTGTGTATGCTAGGTTTGCTAGGAGTCAACTCAAAACAGTTTACAAATTATACAGAGTGAATGGAATAAATTATATTAGCACTTGCCTGACTGTAAATTAACCATGTCAACATATACATGCTGTCTAAAAGCAAGCAGTGTATATATCTTAGAAAATATTCAAACTAAAACCCTCTCAAAAGCATTAATTTATAACAATTCATAGTCCTGACAACCACAGTAGCAAATCCACTGTGCATTTTGATATCATACTGTGATGGGCTTGAACAATCACACCGTATATACAGTATAAATATGCATATATATGTATAAGAGCACTATAAATTCAGGAACACAATATTTATGATTTTAAAACTAATTATTAAAATGTATATAAAGGTACATTGTTTAACTGTGTATAAAAGGCTGTCCCTTTATTGACACTAACAAACTTATGAGGAACAAAATGAATTTAGTAAAAAACGAATTCTTGAAATTTAAGACGAGCCCCTGCCAAACACATTCATATTTTAGTCTGAAGTGAAAATGAGATGCAGAGTTGGTTACATTTAATTCAGATTAGTATTAGAAGTAGACAATAGCAGTGGTGCATATGCCAGGTGCTAAGACAAGACTCCATCTGCTGGGGCCCCTAACACAGGACCAGACACATATTAATGTGGGAAAATGTCTGGTGCCTCTCAGACAGGCCCCTCACTGCAACTCAGACTCTATTTGTGTCATGCATCAATTACACATCTGTGACCACCCCCTTAAATTTACACATCTTATGACTTAAAAATTTGTGGACATGAGACTACAGCAATGCTTAAATACTGTAAACTCTCACTGCACTGTTAGATTTCAGATTTTCCCATTGGACACACAAACATAAATTCTGTTATTGTGTTAATGCACATAAGAGAATAATAGACTACATCTATACAAGTTTAAAGATCTAATATATTTGAAGCTGATAGAGCTAATGTCTAATATTCGTTTTAACCTTGTATTTATCATGAACACACATTAAAAAATGGCCATGCGTGATGTAGCACCACGTCTGAGATTACTGAATGACAGCCACTCAGGGACATAAATTTCCAAAAATATTACGTCCCATTTATAAAACAATAACTCGATAGGCCTGCTGACAGACACGAGCCTATAAACACCAGAGTGGTTATCAGAGGCACAGGCCTTTATAGTTAAATAAAGTCTACAGTACGCTACACATTTTAAATTGACTGTGCAGTCACAATGGCTGCATGTGTCATAAAATGATGTCACAAGCAGCACGTTTAAAATAGCATTATGACCTCATCTATGACACCACAAATGATGTGACAGGATTTAAAAAAGCAAGAAATCTTAAAAAAATACAGCAATACCAATAGTGGGCTTTATTTGGATGTTTAAATACTGTTTAAGGTTTAAGTATTGACACACTGCCTGAAAAAAGGTACAAAACTGTACCTTTTCTGTCATTGGAGTGGTACACTTAATTTTTGCTCCTCTATGGGTATACACAGTTTGAAATGTTGTACCTTTTGGGGTAAAATTGTATAACCTAAGAACCTATTTTGTACCAGTTAAATGTTAGGGGTAAAAAACATTTAACTGTACCTTATAAGGGACACAATGTTCATAAGGTACAGTAATGTACCCAGAAAGGAACAACATTGTATTATGTTTTTACAAAAAAAAAAACATGGTACCACCTTGTACCTTCTTTCTGACAGTGCAGGTGTACAAAGAGAACGTCAGTCTTTTACCTATTTTACCTTTGTATAGTTAATAAAGAACATTATTTATATTTGACAATAAAGAACATTTATACATTAATGTGCAGTAATGGCAATACAATACGACAAAAAGCACCACACACACACACACCTCCAAGGCTTGTCTACGCGTTCCCATATTATATGATGACCACGTGACGCACAGGATCCGACCAATCGGATGAAACACCTCGATTAACCGATTCCTGTCATTCTGAATTCATACACCATTACCATCACCTCTACGGCGGAATGTTGCCCGACACACACACACTTCAGACTGAATACAAGACTATATGATTTAAGATACGGAGGAACTATGCGCGTCAGCTTGCTGCCTACGTACCAACGCACTAAAGCATCCCTATAGCTGGAGGCAGATCACAGCATCGCCACACGCAGCGATTAAAATCTATGTTATTCACACAGCACTAGCTATTTTTCAAGATACCCAGACCATTAAAAGCAGTAACACAACACACGAATTGCATGCCTACCGGAGTGGATGCTCTTTGTAGCGGACATCGCCGTCTTCCCATACCCCGATTTTCTCCGGAGCCCCTCATGTTTTAGGCTTGATCCCCTCTCCTTCCATTCAAAAGCGCTCCGAAGTATTTGGATTAGTTTATACATTCGGTTCTCTAGCTTTATGATATCAGATAAACTCATACAGCTAGATAACCAAAGAGAAAAACTAACCCGTGGCTCTTAAAGGGACCGCCGCGTACGCCAGATGCAGCTCGTGTTGTGGTCACATGGAGCTATTGCATTCGCTGCTGCGCGTGCAGAACCGATACAGTCGCACTCGCTCACTTACACACACACACACACACACACACACACACACACACACACACACACACACACACACACATAGGCACACACGTGGGCTAAATAAGCCGTCTGTATTTGTGACGATTATTATATGCATTTGATTTCTCTTTTTAAAATTTGGAGTTCAACTTTATCATAATTTGAACCTACTGGTGTAGCTATTTGAAACGCACATTTTTGATGCAGTTGGCCTGGCAACATAGAGGATTGCGAAGATGTCAAAGGCCAAAAAACCTACGTACAGCTCCAAAACTGATGTTAAATGAACTGAACGCGTAAAATCTCCAAAATGTGAGCTCCGTCCACACGAGGCTGGGTTGACATTTAGACATGGCATAGTGTCATAGAAAAGTAGCAGATATTTGCTATAAGTGCTATTTTAAAATCAATTTTCAAATTATATTAAACCCCCTTCTAAAGACTTATTGTTAAAGGAGGGACGTATAAAATCTAAAGCAGAATTACGCATAATTGTATCTATAGGCTATTCTCATTGACACATAACGATGTTTAGGCTTTGGGCTATATTAATAGGCCTACACTTGGTACTTGGAACTGATTTATAATAGTTTTATAAACTCATAAATTAAAATACTACTAAAACATTTCTAATGCTCTTCAACTGCATTTCAATCAGCTTGGTACTCACACTATATCTGGCAGAATTGCATTTCAGAAAATCAGATGACTTCAAGCAAATATTAAAAACATTAAGCAAGCAAATAATGCAAACAAAATCTCTAAAACAGCTTATTGGTGCATATTCTTGGGTATGTACGTCTACATCTAAATCAATGAAAATATTAAATAACTATTAGTCTATGGACTATTGCCTAAAAAGATGAGGTAAGCAACGGGGTTAACTTACAAAAAAATTACTTTTATAACAATATAACAACTTTACACATAATATAAAAACGAAAGGTACCGGGTTTAAACGTTAAAAGTTAATTTTGGGCAACAGAGGATAAACATCATAACTCTCAAACAATTGAGCGTTTATTGTCACAAAGAAAGATACTCACAATTTAATTTCCAATTTCAAGTCCATTTCCCCGAAAGAGATCTCTTAACGTTTTCCCCAATGTTCACTTGCTCAAACACGAAATCAAACATCCATTTCATTGTAACGACAGCACTCACAAAAAGCCTCTGTATATCTCTGGCAAATAAGATTTACGCCGTTTCCAGATGCCTTTTCGATGCCCTCGCCATTTGTGTGCTAAAGTAAACCCCTTAAAATGAAAATAAATTGTCTTTTGGTGAAATCGTACAGCTAAAAAGCAACACGAGTGAGCGCAAAGCTCCGACAGCAGCACTGAGGAGGTGAAGATTGAAGTGAGGGGCTCCTCTGGGCAGGGCCACGGGGGTCACAACTGTGATGTCACCAGCATTAACCATTAATGCTTATTGATACACATGACTGAACAGGGTTGGAGACGCGCCCGTGGCCGCACACGGTTCTCAGGATCCTGCTTTTTACGCCATATATGATTTTTATGCCAATTAGGCTAATACGTAAAGAATCGTTATAGTTGAAAATAATTAAATATTGGCTAAAATATAGCCTTTACTAAAAATCTTAAACAATTAAGTTTAATAAAAAAAAATACAGAGTTCACATACATATATAATAAAGCTATTCGTTTTATATCGTGCTTAGTGGCCTTTACAAATGTTTATGCATTTTTCTATCGAATTAATTCCAACCAGTTGTCAATTTCTCGTAGCCTATATAGCAAGATTGTCTCAGCTATTAAAACAATATTAATAGTTTGCTGTGAGAAGTAATTGGATTTACTTATAGAATATACGACGATGGGGAGAATATTGCAAATGTAGTTACGGTGTTCCGTTGCTTAACTTGCTACTTCGTTAATTTATACAGGCGGGTTTTTTGTCTGTTGTATACATACAATATAATTTTTATACAACGTTTATTGAAAATAAATGCAAGATAATATAAAAGAGAAAAATCATTTTATATTCAGTTTGTGGTAGTTGGGGCGAGAGAAATTTGTATAAGTCACACTGCATCCATACAGTTAAAGTGATTTTGCAGTTGTGGCTAAATAAACGTGCATTGGTTTATTCGTAGATTTTAATGTTAAACACTAGCTCGAATAGCTTGCACGAGACCATCATCTTTGATATTTTTCTATGAAGATGCCTGTTAGACTTGTAATGTAAATCGAAATATGGTCTCATGTTGTACATTTCATCGTTATGTAAATGTTTAAATAACGATATAGTGCAACAAAGTGCCACATAAAACCAAAATTATTTAAGTAGGCTATATTTTGCAAAGCGTAAAGCCCAAGAAAATGCATAGCTGGAAAAAAATATTCTCTGATAAAATAAAGGATCATTAAAAATAAAATTTTAAAAATATGCAAATATACCTGCAGACAGACAAACAGATGGAGTCTGGAGTCTCTCTCTCTCTCTCTCTCTCTCTCTCTCTCTCTCTCTCTCTCTCACACACACACACACACACACACACACACTTGGCTATAGGCCAATGCTTGTTTTTTCATTAAAATATATTCCCCAGTTCGTGTGAAAATGGGATCTTCCGGTTTCTTATGTAAAATAGAATGGAATGTTCCATTTATAGGAAAAAAAACATGACAATATTTCGGGATTGGTTTAGTAACACTATTGTGCATAGCAATGACAATCTGACATTTCGGATTAATTTTGTGTTTTAAAGTAAGGAAAAAGAATAAGCTTTGTTATGAAAGCTAAAGAAAACTAGCAAATATTTTCACATAATTAGGGCAACTGTACATTTAAGTCTCAGAAAGAGTTTGGCCTTAGGATGGAAATTCACTGTTACAGTTTGCAACTGCAGGTAAAAACACACTGTTTGAGCAATAGCTAATAAAACCTGTACACTTTTAAACACCAATTTTTACATTTGATTTTAAGAAAAAAATGTCTAGGGTCTTAAAAAATCTTGGTGTATATTTTTTCATAACCTTAAGGCGGAACAAGAGAAAGCAATAGGTAAAACAGTAACGATATTAATATTTACATATACATTTTAAGCATATAAAAGTCCTGCTGACCTCGCCAATAATAAATGCATGTAAAAGGTAATTGCATTCAGTTACAGTTTCATCAATGGCCAAAAAAATTGTCCTACTAAAAATATTAAAAAGTCGCTGTAAAATGCAGTGAAGCAATAAATGAGGCCGTTGAACTGTTTTTTGAATAAGTGTTAGGTTACTAGAATCGTGAAATCGATTAAATTATTAAGAACAGCCTTAAATTTAACTTGATGAAATAGCCAGTTTTGTTGTTTTTCAGAAAATTTTTGCTTTCATTTTGTGCAAATATGGGTGTAGCAAACAAAGCTCTGTCTTCACTTTGACACACAAAACAAAGAGAGAAAATTAATCATGCAGAATACACTCTCTGGGCACGCGCAGATACAGTTCCTTACTGTCTAGGACTAGGTTAATGCATATATGGGACGATCAGTGGCAATCGTTATAATTTAGGCTACAATTTACAGTCAAAACCACTAAAAAGATACATTTAAACAAAAAAGAACATCTATTTTTTTCTATGTTTGTTTCCTTTAAATATTCTACGTGTTAAAGCATTTATACTTTTAATCATAAAGCTTGCTTAGCACCTCGTGCTTTTGCAACCGAATTTAAGAGAAAGGCTAGGCCTTATTCAAAAGACATTTGGCAAATAATTGTGTAAGTTTCAAACATTCGTTTATTTAAATGTGACAATACCCACACATTTCTTATAATATTCCTTGGCTTAATATATGTAAATGCGACTGTGAGAGCCTCTATGCACCTCACACCTTCCATCTCAGGCTTTGCCAACCTCCACCCTCTGTCACACACACACACACACACACACACACACACACACACACACACACACACACACACACACACCTACACATGATTCACACACTCCCGCCCTTTGCGTCATGTCCTGTTTCAATAATGAGCTTCTCACCATATACAATCGCAGACTGCAATATAAGCCTATGGTTAACAATTCATGACTATACATCACATCATTTGGATTATACACCTAAAAAAAAACACCTGAATAAAAAAAAAACAGGGTTGTTATTAGGCTACAGTAATTCATTTTATATAAACCCTAAACATTTTTAAAATAAATTAAAGAGGATGATCGATGAGAATGATACTCTTTTAAGGTGTAATTTGTATCATGCTTTGTGATTTGGTTTATCCAAAGGCTCGCTGTCATTTAAGGGAGCAAACAGGTGAGAACTGTCCTTGGTCCTGAAGTTCCGCACTCCACTAGAGTTCTTATAAAGCTTTTACAATCACGAGCTTCAAAAATTAATTGTAGGATATGTCTCCCTTCGACGGGACATTTTTTATCACGCTTGATACTGAATATATTCAGTAATTCATTACAAGACTTCATAGTTAATAGAAATAACGTAACTTGTGAGTTTCCAAGCTGTATTATTTAACATAAAGATACTAAAAGGAAATCAAAATGCATGCATTGTACAAAAGAAAATTATATGACTTAAAAAGGCCAGATTTTTTAAAATAAAATAAAAATTAGACGAAACAGATGCAGATTTCGTTTTACACAATTTATTTTTTAGTTCTCTCCGTAGAGTCTGCTATATTTATTAGCATATTCCAAGTCGAGAAAACATCTGATAAATCGGTTTTAGAAATCGAGATGTGAATGTTTGTGGTTGAACACGTGATTGCAATTGCAATGGATCGTGTTGCTTTAGATTATTAAAGGTTAGATTATTACATAGGCTTATTAAATTAACTCTAAACACTACACTTAACATTTGTAAATGTTTAAACAATTTATTACTGATATATTTAACCACTGAAGGAAAATTAAACGCACACTGTTTATCTCTCAAATCTTTTTTTGCCTTACCTGTTATAGACCGTGATGATCTTTATTTTTTTTTTAAATGCCTGGAAAATATATGACTCTATTTATAATTTATCATCCAATGAGAATCAACGAACAAACGGGCCTTCCTCTCTTAACTATTGGTGTTTGTGTATGTATTTGCATTGTTTTACGGGCATGGTGAACTTTAAAATATGTCATTTAATATTTATTTTTATTTAATAATGTAGCTTTAAACATTTGAAAATAATAGGCGTATTAAAAGGCATCCTTAATTTTTTCTATGAAGCATACAAATACAAATGAGACTGTAAAGAGCACACGCACCCACGCACACACATGCGCGCTTGCGCTCTCTCGCTCTCTCGCTCTCTCTCTCTCTCTCTCTCTCTCTCTCTCTCTCTCTCTCTCTCTCTCTCTCACACACACACACACACACACACACACACACACACACACACACACACACTGCAGCCTTATTTCAAAATCTTATTCAAGCACCACCGACTTCATTTGCAAGCACATATTATTTTAAAATAAATAATTAAAATAAATAAAATGAAATAAATGTATGGCACAAAATAAAATAAGTTTTTAAAGAGTTGAATCTTTCCGTCTGTTGTGCCTGGGCATAATAGTCTAGAAAAAAGCTTTGGGGCCTTTTGTGGGCTTCCAGGGATCCTCTTGGTCTCTATTGTTGGCCGCTCCAAAAGCCTGATTAATTAATTTCACACTGTAGCTCCGGAGAAGATTTTCCCACAAAATAAGCGACCGAGAGAAATTCAGCCCTAAGAAAGAAGTCAACATCAAGTTCAACAACGTGCGGCCTGCTCATTATCATGACAATAACGTCTGGGAGCGCAGAAGTCTTTTTAACAAGAGGGTCTGGCGTCAATACACTCCACCTCCCGGACCCCAGAACATTTTCCCAGGCTCCTCAAACAATCGCACAACTGTTTGCTCCCCAGGCTCGCCTAATGATCACTTCATACGACGCTCAAAAGATGATTTAGTTAAAATACGCCACATTAACTCTGACAAAAGAAAACTTTTTTGCCTTTAACAAAACACAGCACGAGAATTATTCTGTGTAAAATGGTTAAAAGTAAAAATATAGAAACGAAGAAAATAATAAATATGCTATATACAATCCATTCATATTCTACTTCATTTACACGTCAGTTTAAATGAGTATCTTCACTATGCCTTTGTTTATCCATCACTACAGAATCTAATCCACAACCAAATGATAAAACTCACAAAGGTATGCCAGCCTTTGCCCCAATGCATTTAGTGGTCAAAACAAGAATGATAAACTTTTCCTCTGAATTTGGATAAAGGCGCATCCACGACACTACGATGTACACTGTGCAACAAGATAAAGTATTTTATTTCGGAGCAATTACTTACACACAGTCGTTTGCCTTCATCTGACACCGCATTATCAGATGCACAACGTGTTCTGCCAAGTATCCAGTTTAACCACTCCGGAAGACTAGGATCCAGTCTATAGTGGATCTTAATGCAGCGTGAGCCCGGCGTGTAGTGGACGTGTGCAGAAACTCAAGCAGCTCGCGCGCAAACAGCGCCCGGTTGTGAATTGATGAGTTACTGTTCCACGTGCGTGATCTATTTAGTGTTACGCCCCTCTTATCTCGCTCTCACGGTTGGCATATGCGCAGAATAAAGAAAACGCTTGCAGAATTGTGTGCAGTTTATTTGTTTTTAAAATAAATTCAGATTTTAGGTTTAAGATAGATGAAACGAAACAATTGTCACTTTCCAAAGACCATGTTTAAAAAACATCTTAAGCTTGAAGTGTGTGTGCACTGTAGACCTTCATGTTATCTGTTAATCACAAAGTTGTACAATAGGATGCTTAAAGCGTCATGATCACAATGGGCGTATCAATCTACAGATGTGAGATGGTGGTGTGCGCGATTCGCGGATGCTGAGATTGAATCGTGGCAAACGCTATGATTCAGGTTCGGTACGTGGATGGTTGCGTCTTGACGCCACAGACTTGAAAGGTCGCGCGTAAAAGGCCATCATCGCGCTAGGTGTGCTTGTGACGTCATTGTGCATCTCGTGGCTTCTTTTAGAAACACCGGATTAAAATGGCATTAAAGGCAATATATCATCCACTCCCTAAACGGTTCATAGAGCACAACAGCACTTTTTTTTAATTACTGAAAACAGGATAGCAGTAAAATATTTTAAAAGAACGAAAATAATGTTGCACAGATATTGATGAATGTAAATGACCACTTAAGAACATTTATTGCCATACTCATATACGAGGTTATAATCATATTAACTTATAGTCACATACTTAAAAATGCACATGCATGCTATTAGCTATATGTCAATAAGTAGAAGATAAGTGAATCTTTTTTAACTAGAATCTTATTTCAAATTTATTATTCTAACTATTTTATTTTTTATTTAAACACAGGTTTGATATTTTACGGTACTGTTTATGTTAAAGAAAATTGCAGCGCATAGGGAATCTTATTCAGTAACATAAAATGCAGTTATTCACAATTGAAATAAAGTAGGCTGCATTGATTTAATTATCGGTTAAGGTTTTGGAACCTTCTCTGACTCTGACGTTTTATTCTCAGCCATTAAACATAACACAAAAAAACATTATGGTATCTGCTGAAGTAAATTTAAATCTACATTAACATTTTTAATTCATTTGATCTTTATGATGACACTGAAGGTCCAAATTTCTTTCATACAGTAATTTACTTAGTCCTATTAATAATTGGTCGTCAATGAAACAACAAGAAAACAGCGACACCCATCGGTATAAAGGTGCATGAACGACCGATGCGGTCTTTGGCCTACCATTAATGCATGAAATTTAGCATTCTTGTAGCCTATTCTTGCTAAAATATTCATATTTTCCAAATATATTTTTAACTTAATTTAAAGTAACGAAAGTTGCTAAATAACAAACCGATTTCAACGTCCTAGCACACTTAAAGCTTCTACATTTTAAGACTATTTATATTGCGCCCACACGTAGGCCAGGATTTAAAGGAAAAACGATGAATCTGAAGAAAAAATAATACAACAAAAAAAACTTTGATAGTACGTACGTTAAAGATTAAAATTACAATTTTTTTTATCTACGTTATATTTATATTTTTAAACGATGAAATAAGCTAAGCCGCAAATAGGCATAGACGTCTTGCCAAAAAAAACACAATCTAGTCTAATAGATGAACCAAAACTCTCGTTTGCTTACATTATATTTGCTTTAAATTTAAACGTTATTACAAACATGATGTTGATGTCAAAAAATATGTTTTAAGAGTGGATGTCGCCTAAATAATCTTAAACGTGCCAGACACGTATGACAATAAAAAAAATGCATCTGTCAAGTAATCTATATTATTACAAATTTTTAACATTTGAGCAATTTGTTTTAAAGATGATTTTACCTTCTATATTTAACATTTCTGAAATTCTTATTTTACATTCATAAATGTTAAAAAAGATGCAATACAATTAGTAGAAATTAATGTGAATGGCTCAAATCCGTAAATGCATGATACTGAGAAACGAAATACAACACAAGGAGTCCTCCAAGTATTTATGCGTCACACCAAACTATCATAACGTGACAATTGAAAGTACAGTGTACTTTAAGTGATATCAGCAACCAAGAGATAGACAAAACGCTGATTGTTCATAATATAATTTATCCAAAATGCCATAGACTTAGCCTATTTGAACTTTAAAAAATAAATACCTAAAAATAACCTATTATAATGCTTCGGACACAATAAAACAAATTAATAATTTATCTTTGTGTTACATATAGGCAACGAAATTTCCTATTTTAAATAGGGTTTTAATTGTATTAAGACGTCCATGAAAAAGCCAAATTCTAACAGAAAATAGTAAAACTCGTATTAAACAGTGTTGGTCAATCTCTTTTTCAAATTAATTTTCCAAGTCAAATTTATCCAAATATGCAAAAGATGCAGTGTTGAAGTTCACAATGTTTTACAGGTTGCACTTGACCCTGTGCCCAGTTACCACAAAAGTTTCAAATTGACCTGCAGTTCACGAGGTCAAATACAAAATCCAAGTCTGACCAAAAAATGTGTTGAACGATTTTCTTGTGAGTCGTTACATAGTAACTATTGTCTGCGATCATTCAGGGCTTGCGCGAAGAATAAAGATATTTATACAGATATGTAGAGAGCCATAAAGTCATTGATGTTGACCACAAAAGTCCACAAAATTGTAAGAGACAGTTTCGTATAAAACGTTGTTTTTTTCGTATTTTGAAAAATAAGATTTGTAAAGTTTTTAATCTAAAACACTTAATCTTGTCGAAATCGTCCAAATTCCTCTGTAAAAAAACTAGTGCAAGGTCTCAATCTATTCATGAGTTTTGGAGCATTAAAGTTGGATTTTAATCTTTGACATGGGCTTACTGATACTAAAGATATTAAAGTTACATTATCACATAATGTTATTTACATTATGTAGGGTGATTTTATGTAGAAAACAGTAAATCACAAATAATACGATCTGTTTATACGTGACATTTAACAATTCAACAAATAGAAAATTCAATTCAAATTTATTTCTAGCGCTTTCAACATTTTTCATTGTAGCAAAGTAAAAAATCTTGCTAAATAGCACTAAAAGTGATTCACTGACTCCTAATCCCAGAGAATCAATTTTTAGTGCTAACATCACCTTTGTAGAACCTGTTACACCTGTGTAGAACCATATTGTATATGTTGAACCATATCTGGTGCTATAGTCACGCTTTAGCGACACTTATGGTTCTACAGATGTGCTCTATTGCGCTAAAAATGGTCCCATATACATTTACGAGCTTTTGGTACTATTTAGAACCACCTTTTAGAGTTTAAATTGTTATTAAAGTATAAAATATTAAAATAAACACCAATAGAATCACACGTGACGTCATAGACACGGCCACAATTAACATAAAACGTCATATTTGAAAGTTTGCGGGTGAGAAAGTTAAAAATATTTGAATCGGATTGAACTCGTT
The DNA here is from genome assembly GCF_030506205.2 of Paramisgurnus dabryanus. Taxonomy (NCBI): domain Eukaryota; kingdom Metazoa; phylum Chordata; class Actinopteri; order Cypriniformes; family Cobitidae; genus Paramisgurnus; species Paramisgurnus dabryanus. Next base: position 12,671,786 of record NC_133360.1, on the reverse strand, counting down.
TTCATAAAAATATTGTAACCAGTTTTTAAATTAATGTGGCAAACTTATATTGCAATGAAATATTGTTTTTTACAAGAAACTATTAAGCGAATTGGTAAACTATAAACTTCCATTAAAATCTCCGAAACCAATATAAGTATAAAGAAAAATACACACATACATACATACCCAAAGACTTTAGCGTTGTGGAGAGATGTTTCCACACAGGCTGTTTCGTGGGAAAAGACTCGCCACTCCATGCACAGTCCTTTAATGGGAGACGGGCTGGGTTTTATGGAAATGAGCATTGAACATTAGTCTTACCGACTGATTGCCACATATGAGAAGAGTGCAAGGGGCATGTTCACATCCTTTAGCATGCAATTCAGAAGGTCAAGTTCAAGCGCATATCTCAGCTCTTTCAATGTGTGTGACCAATTATCATGCAAGTCGCGTAAAAGCCATGTGTGTGTGAAAGCTGAAAACACTTCAACTGGTTGAATTCTTCATTAAAAGAAGTTTAGAAGCTGAATATAGAACATTTACAAATTTGTAAACAATTTGAAACTTTCATTAAAAATTATACAATAACATTTAAGAGATTCTTAGTTCTTGAAAATTAAAATATATAGACTAAATAAATATGAAAACAAAAATGTTATTTTCTTAATGATTATTTAAATGTTTAGTTTAATCCATGTCTTTATTTTGATTAATATAGTTTGGGCTATCTTGATTTGTTTGTTAATAGTCTCTTTGCCCATCAAAGTCATGTAAGGTAATTTGGCATATAACAAACTATGTTTAAAGATAAAAACACACTATAAAAATTATTTGCTGCCTTAAATTTTAACTTATTTACAAAATGAAGTTGACTTATTTCAACTATATTTATTTTATAAGCTATAACAACTCATCTCTAGTCAACATAAATAAAACAGTAATAGGTTGAAATCTGCATTGAACCAAAAAATTAAGGCAGCAAATAATTTTTTACAGTGTAAATCTTTTACTCTCAAAAGATAAATGTAAATTATATGCACTCTTTATTGTAAAAGTTCTGATTATAACCAAAAGAGGTTTAAAGCCTAATAGATATTTGCCATAAATTTCACACAAATTTTTTATGTACACTGTAAAAATGCAGCATGAAGTTAAAACAACTGAAAGTCAACCTACTATTTTAAGTTTTGACTTGTAATAAGTCGACACAACTTATAAAAACAAGTTAAAATAGTTTATATTAATTTGTTAAGTTAAAGTGACATAAAATATATGTTGATATGTTAATCTTTTTACAGTGTATAGTATTCATCAGAAAGGGGACCTATTTCTGAATACATGTTATGATTAATGTGCAGCAAGTTAAATTTTGAGTGAAATCTTTGAAGAATATGAAGTCTACCATCTGCTGCAGGGAGGATTTAAACCCACAAGTGTATAGAGCTCCAAGGTTTGGCTGTTTTCCTCAACGACCACCACATAAGTAAGAATACAAACACAAACTCCTGATATAAACCAAATTACATTTGAAAGAAAGCTCAGAAATGTACCAAGTTATCTCCAAAAAGGATTCAAACCCACAAGGTTAGAGTAAAACAATTTAACCACTAAAGATTCTACAGCTGAACTTCTGATTTAGTTCTGAAGCTATTTTCATTTATTAAATTTTTTTATTGAATCATTTGTCATATGTTCATTTATTAATATTCTCCTAACAAATTGTATTACTTGTTCCATGGTGTAATACAGGGATCTGCAACCTGATCCTGATAACTAACTTCATGCATAACTTAGTTCAGGGTTACTTGAAAAATTTAATTCCTGTATTTTTCAAATAACCTCAACAACTTGATTTGTTGGTTAAACTGTGTTTGACTAGGGTTGAAGCTAGCTTTTCAGGAGCAGAGCTGAAGACTCCAGTTTTAGCTTTGGTTTTGTTTTGCAGTGCACAAAATCCCTTTTGATTCTGTAATTCAATGCAAAATGAGGAAAAAAACACTTTGGTCTCACTACTAATCAGGATAAAGCAATATGCAATATGCTCTCACATGGGAAAATGCTGTGCTCTAGTCAAATCTAAATGTTTGGGAAAAAGAAACTTTCATACATGTTCCAATTTCATAAATCCAGATACATGGAAAAGTATAAAACATGAAAAATAAAACAAAGTACAATAAAATAAAACAAAATAAAATGTGATAAGCAGATAAAAATGAGAACTATATTATATGGTGGAAGAGCATTTAGTTTACAGCACTTCGACCTCGGCGCAGTAATATCATCACTCCTGACTACTCCCCCTCTCGCTCAAACTTCCGTCAATATTACTGCGCCTGAGGTCGAAGTGCTGCAAACTAAGTGCTCTTCCACCATACAATATAGTTCTCATTTTTTATCAGACTAAAAAAATCACCACGCTTTGTTTTGTGCCACTATACTTACTTGTGTACCTACCTAGTCTTTAAGGGCACGGGATCCCATTTTGTAAACACTAGTTTGTGTATAATGTTGCTATAATAGCATTAATAATACCTTTAAAATGATAAAGCTCAAAGTTCCCTGCCAGGCGATATATTTTCTTTAACAGAATTTGCCTTTCAAAGCCTACAGCGAACGGCCGGTTTGGACTACAGCGGTCTACTTCCTGCTTAATTAAGTCAGTAGAACAGTTACCTCTCCCCACAGGAATACTTCAGTTGCCAGCTATCTAACGGCAAGCTAAGCTGCTATCGAATCAAAACACACTAAACAAGCTACACAATCAGAACTCGTTACGTATTTCTGAAGGAGCAACTTCATAGAACAAGGAAGACATCAGCCCGTTTTGAGGACAGTGAAAACAGCGCTATACAGATAAGTAAATTGTGTGAAAAATACCAAGTTTTTTACATGTGAAACATTAACACATGTTATATTGTGCACTGTAAACACAATCAAGGCTTCAAAAACAGAAAGAACGGGACCTTTAAATAGGGAAAACACGGAAGTGTTTTGTGGCTTCTAAATTCATCCCTGTTTGGATCCTAAGGAATGAATGGGGCTAGGCTAAATGCTATCACATTTACGGCGCGCTGCAAAAAGATTAAGTGCGTGCATTGAATAAAAATAGGTATGCATTAATTTGTCTAAGTTGTTGTAAGAACATAGTAAAATATTGAAAAACTGTGATGTTTTCCTTTAAATCAGGGGTGTCAAACTCAAAAAAGGGCTGGATCTAAACTCTGCAGAGACACTGGCCCTCCAGGAATTGAGTTTGACACCCCTGCTTTAAATTCATCACAATAAACAGTTGTTACAGTTGTAAAAATGTTGCCTCTAAGCAGAAAATGTAGACTATAATCAATGTTAAAGATATATTGGGATGGTTTCCCGGCCAGGGGTTAGTTTAAGCCAGGACTAGGCCTTAGGTTAATTAGGAAATATAACTAGTTTTAACAAATATGCCTTACTAAAAACCTCACTTGTGTGCATTTTGAGGTAAAGCAAAGAGCACTGATGTACTTTGAGATATGCCAGTGCAAGTTATTTTCAGTTTGGACAGCTCTTACATTTATTTTAGTCTAGGACTAGTCTAATGATTCTGTCCGGGACACCGCCCCATTATGTGATAATTTAATATAATTCATAAACTAACTACAAATATAATTTTCTGTGTTTAACAGAGAATGGAAGAAAGGGGGAGAGAGAGAGATCCCTTATTTTACTACAATAACCATACTTTAACTATGGCATTGGTAGTAAAACCATAGTAACCACATATTTGTAACTGCATCACTATAGTAATTATAGTTTAAGCATGATATCTGTTGTGATGGTCATACAAATAGTAATCCATCTGCCAGAAACCATGGTTAGGCCTATTATACTTTACCTAAAAATAATAAATGTAATCCAATGTTTGAAAGATACACAAATATACATACATATAAAAGTCGTTGGCTTTAAAAGTCTATGTTGACACAACACCTCACATTTGTCGCCACACCTCTTGACCTGTGTTATTTCTGTCCTTGAAGAAAAACTGAAGACGTTTACAGTTTCGCAACGGGGGCCAATCAAATCGCAGACCCCTTTCACTCCTCGACCAATCGAATCGCAACTCTCGTACGTCGTCGGAATAGCCCAATCAGGGCGAGCGTTTGGCGTCTACGTCATCAAAATACTCTTTCAGCTGTTGGAACAAGTGTAACCACGCGTGCGCATCTACATGGGACAAACTCATTCATTAAACTCACTAAAGGAAAATGGTCAGTATGTTTACTTAAGTTGCTCTAAACTTAACTAATGGTGCACTTGCATGCGACTAATCCGTTTATTATTTTAGTTTATAGCCTTTGTATTGTTGTCATGCTAGCATTAACGATTACTCAGGTTGATTTGGCTTTGCATTTCTATTTTGGGGTCCATAGCAGGCGTGTTACTTTATATAACTTAAAAGAGACTATAAAGAAATGGCTCCGTTTTTATGCAATGTGTCTCAGTTGTGGCCTTTTTAGTGTAATATCGGATGCTTAGCTGTAGCATGGTTGCTAACAACCCTTGCATGTCTCGCAATGTGTTGGGGGTTTGAACTGACCACCTGCTCTAACTTTTGACAGCATGACTCCAGTCAGTGCTGAGTGATTGGCACAGTCCTACAGTAAAACAGCGTGGGAAGTGAAGTTTTGTAATAATACCGAATCATACCAAATGTCTTTTACCCCCAAAAACCCCTACCTTAGTTGGTGAAAAAAATTGCGTTGAAATGTACTTGTAGCCTTCGAGGTAAAACATTTCAAATAGGATATACGTGAAGATACAAAAGTATTATACATGTTAACGTAAGACTTTAGCGATCAAATCGCTTACTAGCCTTGAATGTGACTTATATTCAATCTCCTGCAATGAAGCTGGCAAAGTAACTTTTGCGCACTTCGCGCAAGAGTATCAGAAATTGAGTGTTTACATAGAGAACAATAACCCCTAACTGAAACTTCATCCGCCTAGAAAAGTAGTACCACTTAAAGTGTAATTTAGGGAACTTTACATTTACAGCTTAAATAACAAATATTTGTGCTAATATTTGTTCACTTAAATTAAGATGAAACATGAGCTGCACTTTTTATTTTTTCGTTTTATTTGTAGCGAAACTACAGTAACTGCAAATTTACGATGGTCTCTCTCATTACAATAAACATAGTTTAACCATGGTGTTTGTTGGTTGTGTTATGGTAATTCAAATAGTAATCAATCTGAATGCTTAATTTTTACTACACTTTTACTGTAATAAAACCATGGTTAAATTTCCTAAGGGTCGAACATTCCTTTTAAAGACCCACTGTTCATAGACCTTTCTCACAGTAACCGGAAATACGTAATCGTCGTGTAAGCGGAGTTCCTGTCAAGCGTCAACACACTAGAAAAACATAAACCCGGGCAAGTTTAAAATTGATCAAAGAGTCTACACAACTTCGTTAACGGATTTGCCAAATATTACATTTGCTGATGTGACACGACTAATGGAGGAAAACTTTTTCCATGAAGAATTTGTCCATAAATTTCTAGGTAAGTAGAGAGCGAGTCTAACTGTTACTGAACTGTTAACTAAAACGACACATTATAAGTCTCGCCGGATAGCCTGAATCCACTTCTGTCTAACTTCACCATCAACAGGGAATTGATGGAACAGATACGGCTTTTTACATTGCCTTGACTGCGGAGGAAGTAGATTTCCGTGACGATTGCGTATTTCCGGTCATAAATACGGAAGTTGTGAGAAAGGTCTATTGCATTGATGTAATTTCTACTGAAACAGGAACTTATGGTGGGGCATATTAAGTGGCTCCTCCTCCTGTTAAAGTAGCCAATTGGGTTCAATTTAACGTTACCTGACAGCCTGGAATAGGCATGGGTCGATATAACACTGTGGTGGTATGATAACCTTAAGTTAAAATTCCAGGCGTAGGGATATTAATATGCACTGCCCGAAAATAGTCCCCTTGGTTACTTTCAATATTTTCTATTTTTGGGCACTGTGTAATATCATTGCGCCTCCTGCAGCCAGGTTACAGCAACAAACTCCTTGATTATTATGCCAGAATGAAAGTATAGTTCCTAGCAATATCTGCCTAGAAAATTGCAACTTTTAATTTTCTGTCTGTCCTAGTACACGATGTAAGTACAGAAGAGTCAAGTTTAAATAGGAAAAATATCGAAACTCTTTGGTTATGTTTTAGCGCGATGCTAACGGTCTAATCAGATTCAATGGATTGTGCTAAGCTATGCTAAAAGTGCTAGCACCAGACCCAGAGATCAGCTGAATGGATTCCAAAACGGTAAAAATCAAATGTTTAACTCTAGGGGAGCTGGAAAATGAGCATATTTAAAAAAAAAAATGGAGTGTCCCTTTAAGGAGCACACTAGCATATAGAAATCGCTAAGAATAACATATTCATACTAAAATCCAGAAAACTTCAATGTTTAAATTTCTATAATGATCAGTAGGACATTAATTTATGCAGTTAAAAAATATGTTTTCTGTAATTGTCTTTATAGGCTCTGATGGGTGTTCAGTTGGTGGTGAGCTTGCTGGCGGTCAGCATAATGCAAAGAATGGCTCCACATCTCTCTTTTGCACGCTGGCTCTTATGTAATGGCAGGTAAGTGTGCACATACGTTGTATAAACTGCACTGTCGGTTCAGGTGGATAGATAAACGTATAAGATGTGGGTAATGTTTCCTAATATCCAGACCTCGTCGTATTCTCAGTCTTTTCAGGTTCAAACATCCATCGGAGGGTGAGCTGTGTGCCCTTGCAGGAAAGCAGATTCCCAAGACAGGAAGGCGAGAGAGGTCGGAATCATCTTGCATTAGTTTGAATATGTATAACCGTTGTCGGTTAACTAATTTGAGTAACTTTTGTAATCTCCTCTCCTGTGTTTGTTTTTTTTCTTAGGAGACAAAATGGACACGGAGAATCCAAGCCGCTCACAGTTCCAAAAGACATTGATCTTCACTTGGACAGTGCTCCTGTTAATGTCATGGATGCTCTTGGTAGGTCTTGACTGATGCATCTGAAATATGTAGTGCATTGTTTCTGTAGCTTAATTGGTAGAGCGTTAGCAATGCAAAGGTCATAGGTTCGATTCTGAGGGAACACACATACTAATAAAATCTGTATATGTTAAACATGATTCTAAAAGTTTTCTTATTATGTTGTCAATTTCATTGTTTCTTACATTAAAAATGTTGGCCTCTTTAGAATCATGTTTTTGTTATATTTTACCTATGAGACTTTTATATGTTTTCCATATGTGCATATATTCCATATTCCCTTTAAAGGGGGCATTTCACAAGACTTTTTTAAGATGTCAAATAATTTTTTTGGTGTCCCGGACATATGCACAAAAATTTGCTGTTTTTGGGTGTGTCCTTTAAAATGCAAATGAGCAGTGCCGTGGTTGGATAGTGCAGATTAAGGGGTGGTATTATCCCCTTCTGACATCACAGGGGAGCCAAATTCAATGAGCTATTTTTTCACATGCTTGCAGAGAATGGTTTACCAAAACTAAGTTACTGGGTTGATCTTTTCCACATTTTCTAGGTTTATACAAGCACTGGGGACCCAATTATACAACCCCAACTCAGAAAAAGTTGGGACACTGTAGAAATTGTGAGTAAAAAATGAATGGAATAATTTACAAATCTCATAAACTTATATTTTATTCACAATAGAATATAGATAACATATCAAATGTAGAATGTGAGACATTTTGAAATGTCATGCCAAATATTGGCTCATTTTGGATTTCATGAGAGCTACACATTCCAAAAAAAGTTGGGACAAGTAGCAATAAGAGGCCGGAAAACTTAAATGTACATATAAGGAACAGCTGGAGGAGGACCAATGTTTAGGAATAGGAATGTTGTCCCATTCTTGTCTAAATAGGCTTCTAGTTGCTCAACTGTCTTAGGTCTTCTTTGTCGTATCTTCCTCTTTATGATGCGGCGAATGTTTTCTATGGGTGAAAGATCTGGACTGCAGGCTGGCCATTTCAGTACTCAGATCCTTCTTTTACGCAGTCTTGACGTTGTAATTGATGCAGTATGTGGTCTGGCATTGTCATGTTGGAAAATGCAAGGTCTTCCCTGAAAGAGACGTCTGAATGGGAGCATATGTTGCTCTAAAACTTGGATAAACCTTTCAGCATTGATGGTGCCTTTCCAGATGTGTAAGCTGCCCATGCCACACGCACTCATGCAACCCCAAACCATCAGAGATGCAGGTTTCTGAAATGAGCACTAATAACAACTTGGGATGTCCTTGTCCTCTTTAGTCCGGATGAAATGGCGTCCCAGTTTTCCAAAAAGAACTTCAAATTTTGATTCGTCTGACCACAGAACAGTTTTCCACTTTGCCAAAGTTCATTTTAAATGAGCTGTCCCAGAGAAAACGCCTGTGCTTCTGGATCATGTATAGATATGGCTTCTTGTTTGACTTTTAGAGTTTTAGCTGGCAACGGCGAATGGCACAGTGGATTGTGTTCACCGACAATGTTTTCTGGAAGTATTCCAGAGCCCATGTTATGATTTCCATTACAGTAGCATTCCTGTATGTGATGCAGTGCCGTCTAAGGGCCCGAAGTTCACAAGCATCAAGTATGGTTTTCCATCCTTGACCCTTAAGCACAGAGATTGTTCCAGATTCTCTGAATCTTTGGATGATATTTTGCACTGTAGATGATGATAACTTCAAACTCTTTGCAATTTTTCTCTGAGAAACTCAGAAAACTATTTTTCGCCGCAGCATTGGGGGAATTGGTGATTCTCTGCCCATCTTGACCTCTGGGAGACACTGCCACTCTGACAGGCTTTTTTATACCCAATCATGTTGCCAATTGACCTTAGAAGTTGCAAATAAGTCCTTAAGCTTTTCCTTATTTGTACATTTAAATTTTCTGGCCTCTTATTGCTACCTGTCCCAACTTTTTTTGGAATGTGTAGCTCTCATGAAATCCAAAATGAGCCAATATTTGGCATGACATTTCAAAATGTCTCACTTTCAACATTTGATATTTTATCTATATTCTATTGTAAATAAAATATAAGTTTGTGAGATTTGTAAATTATTCCATTCCTTTTTTACTCACAATTTCTACAGTGTCCCAACTTTTTCTGATTTGGGGTTGTAGCACTGTAACATGAAAAAAGTCAGATTTTCATGATACGTCCCCTTTAAAGACTAAGCCCAGCTCATTCTGTCATCCCCATGTTCTCTTTTCTCCACAGTTTTGCGGTTCTTCGTTGAGTACCAGTGGCTTATCGACTTTGCAGTCTATGCCACAGGGATCTACCTCTTCACCGAAGGCTATTACAGCATTGTGGACGCCAGCAAGGAGGTCAATATCGCTGCCATCTGGTGTGTGCTGACTGTTTTCTTCTGCCTGTATCCTTCATCTCTGCAGTCACAAACCCTGAGCCTTTAATAAGATTGAACTTAGTAGTATTTTAAAGTATCGTTCCCTTTTCAAAAAACATGTTCTCCTTGACCAAAGTTTTAAGGAGGACCCTGTATGTCCTCATGAGCCACTATTTCAGTTCTGAGGAGGGTGGAGAGCGCTCGGTATGTATGGCTTTCGGCTTCTTATCTCTGCTCGTGGCCATGCTGGTTCTTGTAGTGAGAGAAGACTACTTGGAGTTCGGCCTTGAGCCTGGTATGTGGTTTATTTAAAGTAGTGTACGTTTACATACATCACATAGATATTTAAATTATTTGTATACATTTTTGCAGGTTTTACCAGTCTCTTTGACAATTTCGAAGTCTTTGCCAAACAGCACGGCTACGAGTGGTCGTAAGTAATACACTGATGTTTGGATCCATTACAAATTCTTCATCAAGACAGTCAAATTTTATTTATTTGTGTCTTGGGTCAGAATTCCCTTTACCAAGCTGACTGTAAAGTTGGGTCTGGCTGTTATTTGTGCCTTCATCGGAGCTCTCCTCGCTTTCCCCGGACTGCGATTGGCCCAAACTCACCTGGACGCTGTTCAGATGAATGCTGACCGTCCAATCATTCAGTAAGAGGTCATTTCTTGATATTCTGTATTGAAACATATATCTGCCAAAACAACTTGAATTTTCTTTTTTTTTTTCAGAATTCTGTTACATATGAGTTTTCTGTCTCCACTGGTTATTCTGGTATTATGGATCAAACCTATTGCTCGCGACTTTCTTGGCAATGCACCCTTGGGAAAAACTTCAGTCACCTTGTATGTGCATTTCATAATTTTTTATTTAAATTAATAAGTTTGAAGTCAAGTTTCTTTATATCTACATCTTTTTTCCCATTTCATAGACTCTCCAGTTCAGCCTTCAACTCGGTGCGTCTGTGGACGATCGTGGGCCTCTGTGTTTTGCGGCTTCTGCTCACGAGGTACCACCTGCAGGCTTACCTCAACCTGGCTCAGAAGTGGGTGGAGCAAATGAAAAAAGAGGCGGGGCGTATTGCTGCCCTTGACATCCAGAGAAAGGCACGATGGCATTTCACAGCAATTTTTGTCTTTATGTACAAACATTAGGGCTCACTTCAACAGTGATGCCGTTTACAAAAATGCGCAAAATTTTACAATTTGATGTAATAATGAAAACTTGTTTGTTTGTGCAGGTGACACGAATTTTCTGCTACCTGACAGTGGTCACCCTGCAGTATATTTTGCCTGTTCTGCTTGTCCTCTTCTCAACGATGGCGCTCAAATCTCTAGGTTGGTCAATGCATCCACCGTTATGCCCCGTACACATTACAAATGGCTTTGTCACTGTGTGTCGCTTGTCTCTTTCAATGAGGTCGTTCCTAATTTTGGTTGTCATACGAGTATCGTCCACTCCAGTAATTGACAAGAGAATGGTGATGTGAACTCCATCCACTTTTTCCTTCTCATTAGTAGTCGCTCCCACAATCTCATCATTTGCATTAAGTTAAACTTTTCTTAACTTCGCTGAGGCGCTGGACACGCCCCATTCAGTCGTCAATGTGTTGCCGGAAGTCGGCAAGCTTCCAATGAGATCATAGTGCTCTGTTAAAGGATTAGTCAATTTTCTTTAAAAAAAAATCCAGATAATTTACTCCCCACCATGTCATTCAAAAAAGTGGATGTCTTTCTTTGTTGAGTCCAGAAGAAATTATGTTTTTGGAGGATTTTTCTCATTTTAATGGACCCCAACACTTTAATGCAGTTTAAAAATTGCAGGTTCAAAGAATTCTAAATGATCCCAAACGAGGCATAAGGATCTTATCTAGCGAAACGATTGCCATTTTTGGCAAGAAAAAATAAAATGCACTTTTAAACCATCTGTATTGCATCTCTAGTTAAAAATCTAAGCTAATGTTACCATTCTTCTCAGGTGACTTCTCATGGGGACTCGGAGCAGAAACTCCAGGCGTGACCCCCGCTCCCATCATTCCCGTCATGCCTTCGCCGGCCCCCAGGCTTGAAGATGACGAGGACATGGAAGACATTGAAGAAGATGTCCAAGCCACCGTGGCCCACTTGACAGAGTTGTTCGCTGCCTTACGTGGGGTCCTCACCCCCCTCTTTTTCAGAGGCATCTTTGCCTTCCTCACTTGGTGGGTTGCGGCCTGCCAACTCATCAGCAGTCTGTTCGGCATCTACTTCCACCAGTATCTTATGCACAATTGAAAAAGTGTCCTGAAATTATGCACTGAATCGAGTCATCACGAACAGTCCTGTAAACTTTATTGACAGCATCACATCATAAAAGCTGGATTTTCGAAACATTCATGTTTGACCATCTAAACATGTGCACTTCGTAATCCCTGTGGTTATGAATTAGCACGTTGCTGGTACGCGCTAGAAAAATTATTTTTTGTACAATCAAAGATAAGTTTTGTTAGCATAACAACTGGAACTGATGCAACTATTGGCCAGATGCCTCATTTACATAATCGCTATAAACTCGCAATATGATGATCTTTGCATCCGATGTAATTCTTAAGGCATGTGAACTCAGGGATGCGGTCCGAAATAGCGTTTCTCCCACCAGCACAAAGTCTTCAAGTGCAGATTTCTGCAGCGCTGCAGTGATGAAATGAAATCGGAGTTAATTTCGTTTTGTACGTTGCCTTGGATTTTTTATCAGAATGTTACGGTGTATTTTAAATATTGTGTTTGCTGTGGCTGATGACTTTTAATGTAGCTAATTGCGGTCCTTTACATTTACTTTCATTATTTTTTCTGTCATTTTGTCCACTACATTAGCTGCCAAACTACTGTTTTTTTTATCAATCATTATCTGAAATCATCAGCGATTCATATCATTTAGACAAGCTACGATGTTAAGTTTTACTGATAACATGCAGATTTATTTATTCATTTTCTTGTGTCAACATTTTATTTGATTCTGAATAATAAATTATTTAGGAAAAAATGTTGTCTTTTTTGTTTTTCTGTGATTTATTTGATTATTCGGCTTTACAGTATACGGCAGGAGTATGCTTTATTTAATGGCTGATGCTGTTATAAATAAAATATGACGTACAATAAAATTGAATAAATGTCAATTGCTGCTAATTAGATTTGAAAAAAATCAATATCTTATAAACTTTTTGTTGAAAAAAGTAAAAAAAATCAATGCTTCATCCCATCCTGTTGTTATTCAAAACATTATAGATGTTTCAAAACAAGTATGCTCTTAAAAAGTATTGATTTCTTACACTGTCAGGAAAATATGGTAACTTTAACCTAGTTGTCAGGGGCAGTACCCTTTCAAAAACTATACCTTTGCATATCATAGTTGATATTAGTACCATACTAGCAGTAGTTCGTATTGGTTAGTACTGTATACATATATATACACTTAAACGGTACGTGTAAAGTCAATTTGGAGAATTGAATGAATGAAATATGTTTTATTTCGGTCCTTTCAATCAATTATTAATTCATAAGAAATTATACATAATTATCGAAAAAGGTGTAGGCTGAAGCCAAAGCTTATTATGCCTACCCTTTATACATACATTATCAAATAAACCACACTAAATTTGAAATGGCTGATTTTGTCCCCATCACTTTTTGAAAGCATTTGGTTAAAATGTTCTGAAAAATCAAACAATACCTGTGCGACTTACACTGCAAAAATAACTTTCTTACTTAGTAATTTTGTCTTGTTTTCAGTAGAAATATCTAAAAATTCTTAAATTAAGTGCTTTTTCTTGATGAGAAAAATGACGTAAAAAAAATAACTTGTTTTTAGACAAAAACTAGACAATTTAAGTGAATTTGTGATTAAAACAAGCAAAAATATCTGCCAATGGGGTGAGACAAAAATCTAAAAATAAGATTTCTTTTTACTTAAACACTTAATTTAAGCAAAATTTTCTCACCCCATTGGCAGATATTTTTGCTTGTTTTAAGCACAAATTCACTTAAATTGTATAGTTTGCTCATCTTGATTAAAATTTTTTTTTAGAAATTTCTATTGAAAACAAGACAAAAATATTAAGTAAGAAAGTCAGATTTTCAAGAAAAAAAATCTTAGTATTTGTGTCTTGTTTTCAGTAAAAATATAAAAAAAATCTTAAATTAAGATGCTTTTTCTTGATAAGCAAAAAATCTAGTTTTCAGACAAAAAAATATCAAATGTAAGTGATTTTGTGCATAAAACAAGCAAAAAAATCTGCCAGTGGGGTAAGCAATTGTTTCTAGAATTTTTATTGAATTTAGTGTTTAAGAAAAATTTTGAAGATTTTTTGTTTACTCCATTGTCAGATTTTTTTGCTTGTTTTATGCTCAAAATCACTTACATTTGGTATTTTTGGTCTAAAACCTAGATTTATTTTCTTAGGCCATTTTGCTTATCAAGAAAAAGCATCTTAATTTAAGAATTTTTAGATATTTTTACTGAAAACAAGACAAAAATACTAAGACATATTTTTCTTGAAAATAATTTTTTGCCGTGTATGACTGGTTTTGTGGCCCAGGGTCATATATGTTGCGTTGTGTGATTATGGTGTGTTTTCTTTTATGAATTTCATTGTAATCATTGACTTAACGTGCTGCTGTTTTCTACGGTATGGTGCTGTTCGGTTGACCTGGTGTCGCAGGGACTGTTACATGACATTGTTTAGGGTTTTATGCTGAGTATTTTTGTGTTGTTGGCCGGCCTACACTATGCCCATTTCCCGTCCTGCTGTAATGTTTTTCATCTGATCTTTTGTCTCCACCACTTTTCAACACAAACTGACGCCCCTGCAGAGTCTAATTTTGCTCTCATGGTACTTTGACGTCATCCACCTGTTAGTTCTTGCGGTGCTGCATGATGTCGAATACACTTTTTGTCTCGTTTTCTAGTACAAAAATCTAAAAAGAAAACCGAATCTTAAATTGAGATACGTTTAGATGAGAAACAAAATATTAAGTTTTTTGTTTAACTAAATCATCAAAATTTAGTGCATTTGTGCTAAAAGCATGAGGAAAATCGGCCAATGGAGAAGCAGGTTTTACCACTTTATGAAGAATTTAGTGCAAGTTAGTTTTTCCACATCACTGGCAAGATTTCTTCACTGTCAGAAAAAAAGGTACAAAGTTGTTCCTTTTTCTGTCGCTGGGGTGGTACCCTAAAACAGGGGTGGGGAACCCTGGTCCTGGAGGGCCACTGTCCTGCAGAGTTTAGTTCCAACCCTAATTAGACACACCTGAAAAATCTAATTAAAGTCTTCAGGATCACTTGGAAATGAAATTCAGGTGTGTTTGATTAGGATTGGAACTAAACTCTGCAGGACAGTGGCCCTCCAGGACCCAGGGTTCCCCACTCCTGCCCTAAAAGGTACCTTTTTGTACCTTTATGGGTATAAAACACATTGAAATGTTGTACCTTATGGGGTACAATATTATACTCTAAGGACCTTTTGTGTACCTTAAGGAACAATTTTGTACCAGTTAAATTTTAGGGGTACAAAACAGTTAACTGTACCTTAAAAGGTACAAAATAGATCCTTAAGGAACAGTAATGTACCCCAAAAGGTACAACATTGTATTATGTTTATATACCTGTAAAGGTACGAAACAGTACCTTGGGGTACCACCCCAGCGACAAAAAAGGTACAGTTTTGTACCTTTTTTCTGACAGTGTTGTTTTAAGCATAAACTCAGTTTTGAATTAATATCTTTGGTGATTTTCTTGCTTCTTAGGTACATTTGTATTCTTTGAAGAATTATTAGATATTTGCATAGGAAATTAGACAAAAATAATAAGTAAGAAAATGTATTTTTGAGTGTAAAATGGTTTTGTACATTGTAGTTTTGCCTGTTTTCTCAGACACAATTGCATGTAAAACAATAAGCAGAAAAAAATATTGAAGACATCTTAAACCATATTTCTTCATAGCTTCACTAGGCTTGTAGCGGTCTTCTGAAAGATGACATGATTTATGGCTGATGATATCTGACTAACAGTCAGAACAGACCAAGGTGCTGATCAAAGGTCACATGGTTACATGTAGCTAATGATAAACTGATATGTTTGATTATGAATGATTTAAGTTTGCTTATTTGACATTTGTTGTGTTATTTAATTTTGATTCTAGCATTTGTCTGTAAAAAGTAATCAAATGTGAGCCTGTGCCTGTCTTAATCCTGGTTAAAATCTCATAAATTTAATTTTACTCATTAATTTCAATCTCAGACAATATTAAGCTTATATTTTCATAGAAAGTTCTGGTTTAAAAAATGCATAAGTCGGTCTACATTCTTTGTCATCCACATCCGCTGTCTCGCCACCCAGACCACCACTGCCCCGGCAACGTCTCGTCTTATACTCAGACATATATTTTTTCCCATGACAAGCTGGCCAATGACACGTCTGGTAGTCGTGTCTGGCTTAATGAAGTGAAGGGTGACGATGTTGACACATCTATATAATCACATGAATTATGTGCATCTGTCAGGAGGCCCAGTCTGAGTCCCACTGCAGTCCTGGCTGTTGCTATAGGGACTGAATCGACAACCATTCAGACGTTGCCCGCAGACTCGCCCCATAGGCCCCTCGAGAGCTGCCCAGACGTGACCCTTGTGACCCTCTTTTCAACTGAGGTAGGCTAGGTCTTGCTGATGAGCACGAGAGATGGCTAATTCCAGCCAATTTTCAGCTTTTTAATAGCTGAAGGGCTTCGAGATGGTGCGAACGGGTGTCTGAAAAAATATCTGAATGTAATTGAGTACATGGCGGGACTCATTATAAGTGTGTGTCTTGATTTGGAGTGTTGTAAGGATGATTATAATAATGCTGCATGTAGTAACAACAAAGGTCAGAAATGAGATCAAAAACAAATGTGGATATGTGTACACACTAGTATGCACAAAGGTACATATTGGTAGTTGATACATATCTGTACCTAAATAGACCTTTTAAAAAAAATCCTGCCCCAGTGCCAGCCTGGGACCATTTTTGTGTAATGGTACCTTGATGGTATTACATAGTAATAGACATCATTCTGGGAATGTATTGCTTTGATCCTTGATGTTTGTTATCAATATTCATGTATCCTGGTTGTACCCTGGTTCCTTTTTTAATTATTAATAAACGTTTTGGAGCCAGAAGCATTAACACTGCATCATTATGTAAGGAAGCAGAATGTTTCAACTGGGTAGCATATGCACACTAGGTAGCATACAAAAGGTAAAATGCTGTGGACCCTAGAAACAATGCAAATCCACATAATATGGTAGTATGCACTATAACACTAAAAATTCGTTGAAAAGTATTATATTAATGTTTATTTATGTATTAACTGCGTTATGTCACGTGACTGTAATGTTCAGCGCTGCAAAAAAATCTACACTTTTCGTTATTTCGCTATATTATTTTGTTTATTTATGAAATTAAATTTAATTGCAACATTTAAAAAAAACTTTAATATAATTATTAAATAAATAAATTAAATTATTAAATTTGACCTCATATATGTCAGCATATGTAATTCCGCGCCCCTGTGAACTCTCGCGAACTCTGACGTTGTACCAAGAGGAATCTAGAAATTAATAATCTAGAAATTATAACTTCTTTTTACACAACGATGATTAGTTGCACATTACCGTACTGAGTTTTGGAAATGTTGCGAGCGTTTCTGACAATGTTTAAATTCTCTAGATAACGAAATGCAGCAGCAAGGAGCACGCGACCGCGAACAGATGCTGATGACGTCTGCGACACCGCCTTTTCGGCGAAAGTTACGGGAATGCAGATAATATTGTGTCTATTTAAACAGATTTAAAGAGAAGTAACAGATTAATAGAGGCTTCTTTGATTTGGAGGTGCATGCAAAATACATTTGGCTAAAAAAAACTGAGGGGGCACGTGCCCCTTGAAACCATTAGGACACGATTAAATGTTAGGCAATGATGTGGTTGTAATAATTTTTATTAAAGTTTACAAAGTATTAAGCATAATTTGCAAGTTTCAGATGTGCTCGATGTATGATTTTGGATCATGTGCTGCCCTCTAGTGGACACTGAAACAAACGTCAAGCTGGTATACATTATTCACACAAAACTCATAAAACAAGCATATAGGTGAAAAATAAAATAAAAGTAAAAACACTGCGACAGGATATTGCATATTAAGAAAACAAAGTCATCTACTTAGAAATGCCTTAATTTTTAAAATATAATTACATCGTGTACCTGAAAACACTGTCCTGAGTAAAGATCATTTACATGAACATAATGCTTGACTTTACAGTAATTTACATCATGGCATAAATCACAATTGTAAACTGGAACAGCATTGATATTTAAATGTTGCTCTGGTAAAGTGAAAATGTAATGTGTGCATCATGGCTGCAATTTTGGTTTATTTTAAAACTGATTATGTAATCTACATAGCATTTGCATTGATCTTTTAAGTGATAACCTGAAAAATACACAATGCATCACCTGTTACATTAAGCAAATGTTTCTTATAAACACACAAAAAAAGTTAAAAACACATTAAAAAGGTATAAAACTGTCTGTTCCTCTAGATAAATTGACACTGTGTTAGCAAAACAAAACTGATAGGTTTAACTCGCAGGGAACACACATAATGTATAAACAACGTAGGCCTATAGATTAAATGCGCTTTGGACAAAAGCGTTTGATTAAAACTCCAAATAAGTGCATCTATAAAATGTGGCATTTAAAAAAAAACACTGTCAGAAAAGAAAGAGTCAAAAAAAAAATGCAACGCTGACACTGGGACAGTACCTCTTAAAAGCTATACATTTGGTGCGCAAAAATGTATGCATTTAGTACCAAAATGTACCTCTAAGGTATTAATATGAACACTTTAAGTGCAAAGGTTCACTTTTTGAAATGGTACCGCCTCAGTGACAGATTTTTGACCATTATTTCTGACGGTGTACCAATATATTTCAAGCAGCAAAAGGAAGTGGTTGCTAGTTTTCCTTAAACTTAAAATTATAACAGACCTTCTTAAACGTATCTCCTTCACTGCTTATATAATGCATTGACAAATCAAACCAGAACCAATTCTTGAAAATGAAGCTCAGAATTGGTGAACCCAGAATGATAATGAATCTTTTTATAGACTATCTTATCCATCCATTACTGATGTCTCGCTGCTTTAGAGAATGATCGCATTTCTCCTCTCCAGGGTCTCTGTGCGGACCCTGCTGGCTGGAGAAACCTCCCTTCTTCACCTCGTCTCTCTCCAAAGCGGTATATTCCTTCGGAGGACAGTGGCTCATAACTTTAGGCTCTTCCATTGGTGAGTGTTGCACCATGTGATGGGCGGGGGGCGTGGCTGATAGAGTGTGGTCAGGAGAGGTGCGCTCTGATTTGATGCTCAGGTTAAGGGAGGGGTGTGTCGGGGAGGTAGGGGAGGAGCTGTGGGACGGGTACGAGCAGCCTCCAGCTGAGCTCATCCTACAATGGAAATGACATACACACCTTTGAGTCAGATTAGACATGAACAAATGGCACAATGGTACTACAATGAGGCAAAGGTTGATCCAAAGGTTGATCTGATTTTTATTGCCGTAAAACTATTATGTAATTTTAAAATCCCAGTATAACACAGATAGACATGTTAGTATATATCAGGAGAAACAGAAGATGTCTCACCCAGAGCTGATCATGGATTGGTGGGCATCCTGATGATTCAGAGATTGCCATGTGTTCATGGAATTGCGCTGATAACCCACAGCGTAACCAGGATGACTGTAGTCTAAGACAGAAATGACAAATGGATATCCATTTTTTATTTACACTTAAGAAATCAAACCTTAAATTCATAATTTTTGCTATCTTTGCAAGTTAACATGTATTTGAAAGTAATTCCGGGCCATAATTATTTAATGGTTGGGTATCTTAAAACGGCCCTCACCTGTGGGCCCGTAGTTCCCGAGACTGTGCCCCAGTAAACCTGTCTTCCCCATAGTCATCATGTGACCTCCAGCGTGCATACTCTGATACAAAGCCCTCTGGATAGAAAACAGGAACACACAAATTTACTAAACTACAATATTTCGTACAGTACATTTGCTCTACATGAATGACAAACAAGACAACATGACACTTAAGGAAATAAAAAACCATCTTTGTATAAAATAAACTAGATTGATAGATCTACAAACAGAAAGACAGAGCGATAGATGGATGAATGGATGGATGGGTGGACGGACCGACAGATAGACAGACAGAGACAGAACAATAGATAGATGGATGGTTGGATGGATGTACAGACAGACAGAAAGACAAGCAGAATGATGGATGGATGGATAAACAGACAGACAGACAAACAAACAGATGGATGAATGGATAGACAGACAGTAAGATAGAGAGAACGACAGACAGACAAACAGACAGAACGAAAGATGGATGGATGGATGGATGGATGGATGGATGGATGGATAGACAGACAGACGGATGGATGATAAATGCACAGACAGAGAAACAGGCAGACAGATGGATGGATAGACAGATGTATAGAAAGACGTATAGACAGACAGATGGATGGATGGATGGATAGACAGACGAAAACAGACAGACAGAACAATAGATGGATGGATGGACAGACAAAGGGATAGACAGGCAGACAGACAGACAGACAGACAGAATGATAGATGGATGGATAGATGGATGGATAAACAGACAGACGGATGGATGATAAATGCACAAACAGAGAAAAAGACAGACAGATGGATGGAAAGACAGACAGATGGATGGATAGACAGTATAGAAAGACGTAAAGACAGACAGATGGATGGATGAACAGACAGACAGACAAATAGATGGATGAATGGATAGACAGACAGACAGATGGATAGATAGATAGAATGACAGACAGACAGAACGAAAGATGGATGGATGGATGGATGGATAGACAGACAGATGGATGGATGATAAATACACAGACCGAGAAACAGACAGACACACAGAGAGATGGATGGATAGACAGATGTATAGAAAGACGTTTAGACAGACAAAAACAGACAGACAGAAGTTGAACAATAGATGGATGGATAGACGGACAGACAAATAGAACTATAGACAGACATAGCGATAGATAGAATGACAGACAGAGCGATAGATGGATGGATGGGGAGATGGACAGACAAATAAAACGATAGATAGAAAGACAGACAGTGCAATAGATGGATGGATGGGTGGACAGACAGAGGGACAGACAGACAAACAGACAGAAAGACAAACAGACAGATGGATGGATGAACAGACAGACAGACAAATAGATGGATGAATGGATAGACAGACAGACAGATGGATAGATAGAACAACAGACAGACAGAACAAAAGATGGATGGATGGATAGACAGACAGACAGACGGATAGATGATAAATGCACAGACAGAGAAACAGGCAGACAGATGGATGGATAGACAGATGTATAGAAAGACATATAGACAGACAAACAGATAGATGAATGGATAGACAGACAGTAAGATAGAGAGAACGACAGACAGACAAACAGACAGAACGAAAGATGGATGGATGGATGGATGGATAGACAGACAGACGGATGGATGATAAATGCACAGACAGAGAAACAGGCAGACAGATGGATGGATAGACAGATGTATAGAAAGACGTATAGACAGACGGATGGATGGATAGACAGACGAAAACAGACAGACAGAACAATAGATTGATGGATGGACAGACAAAGGGATAGACAGGCAGACAGACAGACAGAATGATAAATGGATGGATAAACAGACAGACGGATGGATGATAAATGCACAAACAGAGAAACAGACAGATGGATGGATAGACAGACAGATGGATGGATAGACAGTATAGAAAGACGTAAAGACAGACAGATGGATGGATGAACAGACAGACAGACAAATAGATGGATGAATGGATAGACAGACAGACAGATGGATAGATAGAATGACAGACAGACAGAACGAAATATGGATGGATGGATGGATGGATAGACAGACAGACGGATGGATGATAAATACACAGACAGAGAAACAGACTGACACACAGAGAGATGGATGGATAGACAGATGTATAGAAAGACGTATAGACAGACAAAAACAGACAATAGTTGAACAATAGATGGATGGATAGGCGGACAGACAAATAGAACTATAGACAGACAGAGCGATAGATAGAATGACAGACAGAGCGATAGATGGATGGATGGGGAGATGGACAGACAAATAAAACGATAGATAGAAAGAGAGACAGTGCAAAAGATGGATGGATGGGTGGACAGACAGAGGGACAGACAGACAAACAGACAGAAAGACAAACAGACAGATGAATGGATGAACAGACAGACAGACAAATAGATGGATGAATGGATAGACAGACAGACAGATGGATAGATAGAACAACAGACAGACAGAACGAAAGATGGATGGATGGATGGATGGATGGATGGATAGACAGACAGACAGATGGATGATAAATACACAGACAGAGAAACAGACTGACAGATGGATGGATAGACAGATGTATAGAAAGACATATAGACAGACAGATGGATGGATGAATGGATAGACAGACAAAAACAGACAGACAGAACAATAGATAGAATGATGAGTGGACAGACAGAGGGACAGACAGACAGACAGACAGACAGACAGAATGATAGATGGATGAATGGATAGACAGACAGACAGACAGATGGATAGATAGAACGACAGACAGACAGAACGAAATATGGATGGATGGATGGATGATAAATACACAGACAGAGACACAGACCGACAGACAGATGGATGGATAGACAGACAAAAACAGACAGACAGAACAATAAATAGAACAATAGACAGACAGACAGAACAATAGATGGATGGATAGACAGACAGACAAATAGAACGATAGACAGAGTGATAAATTGATGGATGGGTGTACAGACAGACAAACAGACAGACAGGCATAGACAGACAGAGAGATAAAGCGATAGAGAGAATGACAGACAGAGTGATAGATGGATGGATGCGGAGACGTACAGACAAATAAAACGATAGATAGAAAGACAGACAGTGCGATAGATGGATGGATGGACAGGTGGGTGGACAGATGGACAGACAGAGACAGACAGAACGATAGATGGATGGATGGATGGACAGACAGACAGACAGAACGATAAAGCAATGGAGAGACAGAAAAACAAACAGAATGATAGATGGATGGATGGATGGATAGACAAATAGACAGACAAATAGATGGATAAATAGATAGATAGAAAGACAGACAGAATGATAGATAGAACGAAAAATGAATGATAGACAGACAGACAGATGGATAGACGCACAGACAGAGAGACAGACAGAATGATAGATATAATGACAGACAGACAGACCAAAAAATGAACGATAGACAGACAGACAGACAGATGGATGGATAGACAGACAGACAGATAGAACAATAGATGGATAGACAGATGTATAGACAGATATATAAATTGACAGATGGATAGACAGACAAAAAGAAAGACAGGACGATGGATGAATGGATGGATGGATGGATAGATGGATGGATGGATGGATGGATGGATGGATGGACGGATGGACAGACAGAAAAAAGAACAGAAAAAAAGACAGAACAATAGATGGATGGATGATGGATGGATGGTAAATGGATAGATAGATAGATAGATAGATAGATAGATAGATAGATAGATAGATAGATAGATAGATAGATAGATAGATAGATAGATAGATAGATAGATAGATAGATAGATAGATGAGTACTTTGGTGGACTCTCTCACTGCATTGCTCAAATTGCTGCGGGTTCCGCACAGGCCGGCATGCAGGTCGATTCGCCGTCCGTCGCCGGTGACACCCAGAGGGGGCGGAGTTTTCATCTCCAAACCTCTGCTCAGGTTGCCATGGGTGAATGTCGAATAGCCCACACCTTCACAGTCATATGGGAAGTGAAAAACAAGATGTGGCTGCAATTTTTTTCGGTTTCTCTCTCATTCTCCCTCCCTCCATCTCTGTCGGTCAGTAAAAGGAGAAGTCTCCTTCACCATATGGCTTTAATTCACTATCTAGATTTGACACCTGCACGAATTCCACTGATATGTGTGAACCTGCCTCGAGGTGACGGTTCAACGCGGCCACAAGCTTTCAGACGTACAAGAGCCTGGGCGTCTGCCTCTACATCTAAAAGGATTTATTTGTAAGTCCGCGGTCAAAATAAGTTGCTATGTTCTGGTGCGTTTAACGCTTTAACGCTGGATTGTGACCACAACATAACACGCAGGTAACACAGCTTGAGAAGATTCCCATGATGTCCCGCTAATAGTTAAATGGAGAGGTGCAGCCTCATAAAGTTCAGCAGGTGTGATGTTCAGCTCAAAAACCACAGCTTAGCCTTTAGGTACTGTCTCATATGTGTTTGTGGCTGAAAAGCGGGGGGGTTTCATATATAAGACAGCTTCCTGTGAACAAAGAACTAAAATACTCCACTCGGGGAGCGGTCCATACTAACTTTCTGTTTGAACCCAACAAAAAATGTATGGCCATTTATAATTCCAATTTAATAATTTGGCCTATGAATGCAGTAGATGTCTTTGTAACGCTATATATATATATAAATAATAAATAAATAAATATAATCCTGAATAATAGTAAAAGCATCATTGTTAAAAATAAGATTCTTTAATGGTAATTTTAAATGACATGGGCCTTACCTGAATGCGGGCCTGCTAGTGCCGCGTGGGAGTTGGAACCTCCAGAACCGTCCGAGCCGGATCTGTTGCATAGGGATTTGTAGGGCAGTGTCCTCCCTAGGTTTGGATTGGAAGAGTTGGTGTAGCCATTCTCACTACTTGAACCCATCATCTGTGCTTCGGTAGGGAGGTGTGAAGACGCCTGGGACAAGATTTGAAATATAAAAATGTAAATACATTTTTTAAGGGGATTTATGTGACCATGTCTGTGAAATCCAGGCTTAAGTCTCGTAAACTAATGATGAGATGAGGAGCATCAAAGTTAGATTTTTTTCATTGATTTCAATCTTTGGCATGATCTTACTCAGCCTATATGCAAGATATCAAAGTTATTTTTCACTACATGTTCTTTACATTATGTACGATGATTTTATAGAAACAGTAAATCACAAAAATGGCTTGAGATGGGTTTACACAAATTGGGTCACATATGCAAGTACACTACTGTATTCCAAAAAATAAAGACCTGCATTATACATTCTTTATTTCTATATTGTATATTTTACCTTTTTCACATATAGACCATTTAGCAAGATGTAAACAACACTGGTGCAGAAGCACTTGCTGTTTTAGTTTTTTTAACACTGAACAAAAATTAATATAAGAATAAATTAGGGCTGTCAAAAAATTAATCGTGATTAATTGCTTACAAAATAAAAGTTTGTTTTTGTGTGTGTGCACTGTGTGTAATTATTTTGTATATATAAATAGACACACATGCATGTATGTATTTAAGACATTTTTACATGTATGTATATATATATTTTTTTAATTAATTTATTTATATATATTTATAAATATTTATATATATATAGATTTCCATGTATTTTTATATATAGATAAAAATATATACATACATACAATTTTTCTTAAATGTATACATGCATGTGTGTGTATATATATATATATATATATATATATATATATATATATATATATATATATATATATATATATATATATATATATATATATATATATATATATATACAAAATAATTACACACAATAAACAAACAAATATATTATGCAAATACAAACTTTTATTTATTTTTTAATCTTTTGACAGCCCTAATATTAATAAATTTTTAGAACAAAATACAACCAATAGAAACTTTTGAACTGAATCAAAATGTAAAATAAATTTGAACCTTAAAAACAACAGGAAGTGCTTTGTTGTTTACATCTTGCAAAATGGTCTAAAGGTTGGGGAGTGGCGGCTCTTGACTGCTAATCCGAGGGGCGCAAATTTAAAATAAGTGTTCGGATTGTCATCTGTGTTGCTTGTGGTTTCAAAATGTGTTTATTGCGTCATGTTAACCATGTGTAAAATAAGTGCCTGCTACACACACGTCAAAACCATTTATGATAAAAGAGACCCTCACGTTCACAAAATACTCCCAAAACACACCCTTAACAGTAAACTCTGATTACATATGAGATTATTCGAGTATCTGCAAACGCGAGCGTCTCTTTTATCATAAACCCTTTAGATGCGTCTGCAGCAGACACTTATTATGACAAGACATGTGATGCACATAGGATCACTCAACTCGCAAAACACATATTTTAAATTACGAACCACACACATGACGGGCTACATACATGATGTGACGAACTTCGCATCGAGCACCCTTGAAAAAATAAGTCACAGGTCGCCACTGGAGTTGGGTAAAGAAATTCATAACCCCCCCTCAAAAAAAAATCTGGGTTGCTTCAACCCATAGATAGGTCAAATATAGACAATTCTCTAAGTCAATTTAAACCAGCTGGTGGATTTGATAAAATTTGACCCACCCATGGATTGAAAACAACCCAAGATTTTTTTCATCTACAAATTTAATTTCAATCATTTATGGATCACCTTTAGATCAAGATGTATAAGGAGAAACATTCATTTGTTAGGTTTGTTTCAGCAAGTTGTACCCACAAAGCAAGCAAAAGCCATCATTTCACCGTCTAGGTTGGGGGTTTTCAAACATTTTAATGGCAGGGACCCATGATGAACCTTAAGCGAGGGACCCCCTTCCTAAAATATATATCTATATCAGGGGTCTCCAACATGGTGCCCTCATAATAAAATTAAATCAACAAGTGTTTTTAAAAATTTTTTGAGTAGACTATCAAAAATTAGCCCTCCAGATTGTTTTATCCATTGTGGTAGCCCCTGCTCACAAAAAGGTTGGAGACCCCTGATCTATATTATCCTATAAAGAAACATTTAAACTGTGTTAGATAAATTGTAATTGTGAAATTAAAAACTGCTAAATGTTTACAAACTTTAAATATAGACTTTTCACAGTTTAGACTTTTTCTCTTTGACAATTTCTGGGGACCGCAAGGAAACCTTTGTGTTTGAAACCCCTTGCTTGTCTAGGTTAACTATAGACCCAATATAATCTGGCTATGAGTAAACTGCATCTATCCAAAATAAATGTGGATGTTGTTTTTTGCGTAAAAATTTGCGATGCAAAAGCAAAGTCAACAGTGATTACGCCTAAAAGCAGTGGCAGCCGGTGATTTCTTTTTTCGAGGGCGCACGATGTAAAGTTCGTGACAACATGTATGTAGTCCGTCATGTGTGTGGTTTGTAATTTCAAAATATGTGTTCTGCGCATCGAGTTATCCTATGTGCATCATGTGTTTTGTCAAAATAAGTGCATGCTGCAGACGCGTCTAAAAGGTTTATGATAAAAGAGACACTCGCGTTTGTCAGATACTCGCATAATCTCATGCGTAATCAAAGTTTACTGTTAAGGGAGTGTCTTGCGTGTATTCTGTGAACGTGAGCGTCTCTTTTATCATAAACGGTTTTGACGCGTGTGCAGCAGGCACTTATTTTGACAAAACACGTGATGCACATGGTTCACATGATGCCACAAACACATATTTTGAAAACACACATGACACTAAAAAACACATATTTTGAATTTGCGCCCCTCGGATGAGCAGTCACAAGCCCCCACTGCCTACAAGGAGTGATGATTGTAGGCCTGATTTAATGCATGCAATGTTCATGATGTATTGTTCATTGTTAAAAAACCACTTTACTTACGTAATAGCGTTGGCGAGCGACGGACAGATCCATACCATCACCGAGCTGATATTTCTCTGCTCCGATCGACGAGGCATCTTCATGATCAACCAACTCAGAACCATCCAGTCCCAATCCTTTCCTTCTCAAAGTCTAGACAGAAACAGAAAAAAATGGGAAGCAGGACATGACAGGGGTAAATTCGAATACCATGAATTCCACACCATATCCGAATCTAAAGCATGTGTGCAAACCAATAAGCCACAGCTGTGATATAAAACTGCTGAAAGCTGATTGGTTCCATTACAATAAACTTGATCAAAAACAGAAACCACACAGGCAACGACTGAACTTTAACCCTTGTATTATGTTCTGGGTCACTTTGAGCTGTTAAAGGGGACATTTCACAAGACTTTTTTAAGATGTAAAATAAATCTTTGTTGTCCCCAGAGTACATATGTGAAGTTTTGCTTAAAATATCATATAGATAATTTTTATAACATGTAAAAATTGCCACTTTGTAGGCATGGGCAAAATGTGCTGTTTTGGGTGTGTCCTTTTAAATGCAAATGAGCTGATCTCTGCACTAAATGGCAGTGCTGTGGTTGAATAGTGCAGATTTAGGGGCGGTATTATCCCCTTCTGACATCACAAGGGGAGCCAAATTTCAATGACCTACTTTTTTACATGCTTGCAGAGAATGGTTTACCAAAACTAAGTTACTGGGTTGATATGTTTTACATTTTCTATATTTATACAAGCACTGGGGACCCAATTACAGCACTTAAACATGGAAAAAGTCAGATTTTCATGATATGTCCCCTTTAAGTGATTTTATTTTCGAAATTTTGTGACTTTTCTCATTTATTACGCTGATATGTACGCAAATAATTTTGTAACAATTTTGAGGTTCGCGGGTCATAGCAACTGTACAGACCAAAAATTAAATATTTGTTTTCAGTGTTTGTTGCTGTATTGGTGTTTTACTATCCTGAAATGGGGTAAAAATGCTTCTCCTCACTCTTTTGAGTACTGAAAAAACATTCACACTAACAGATGGTAAAAGTGAGCTATCATTTCTATTTATAATGTATAGGAAATAATATTTAAGTTATATTTGTCTTCCAGACATTTGGTCACTTTTTCTCATTTAGGGCCATGAACATGCATGCAAAGTTAAGATACACTGATGTGTTTTGAAGTGGGTTTTTAACACAATTTTTTTACGATTTTGGTCAATTTCACATATAGGTTTAGGGAATTGCTGTGAATCCAATTAGGGTCAATTTGACCCGCTCAATCAAAATCGTCACAAAAATCAAACACAATACAAGGGTTAAAAAGGGCCTTTCCAGAAAGAAGATATTTGGCACGTACCTCCAGTATGTCATTATTGGTACGGCTTTCATGAGGTTCGCTGTATTCGGTGTACTTCAGCAGTACTTTGTCCATGTCGGTGCTGGCATACTGAAACAGTCGGTTTGTGCTGTTGAAAATGATGAGGGCGATCTCGCAGTCGCACAACACGCTCAGCTCGTAAGCCTTTTTCATCAGACCGAACTTGCGCTTGGTAAATGTCACCTTGGGGAGGCCAACAAACCACAGTACTATTGTTACAAATACCACTGCAAAGCTAGGATGTCTTTTTCTGAACATGTATTTCTGACATAGCTAGACTGTGTTTCACACATTGAGATCCTGGGGTGGCTTAAAATATCACGCTGTAAGGTAGAGCTAGAATCAAGAGCATTGATGTCTATTATATCAGGTGTGAAAATACCACCTAGTTTAACCCTTGGATACAAGATCTGAAAGATCCATATACATTACACTTATACATTCGGCAGGCGATTTAATTTAAAGCATCTTAAAGTCAATTAAAGATACATTTATTGAATCCCCAACCTTTGCACTACTAATACAGGAACTCATTTTTAATGCGTTAGTCAAAGTAAAAAAACACCAACCTGTCGGTTGCGTTGGTCAAGGATCCGAGAGATCTGTATTTTCTTCCGCCCCATAATTTTCTGTGTTTAAAGCAGGTACTTAACCTGTTAAAAATTAAAAAGTAAAGTCTTAGTTTTTAAATAAAGGTACAAAAGTTGTCACTGGGGTGGTATGCTTTCAAATGGGTACTGAAAGGGTGCATATTAGTACCTTAAAGGTACACATTAGGACCTTTTTTAAGAGTACCGTCCCACCCACCCATTTGTACCTTTGGGACTGAAACCGTGAACTTTGGATTGCTAAGCTACATATTTCCGTTGTTCATGTGTTATTATGAGTTTAGCCGATACCCAACTACCACCCCAAATTCCTATAAAACTGTAAAATACCCAACATTGTGTACTTAACCCCTCCTGAGACTCAGTTGAGAATAAAGTTGGCAGGCCAACACCCCCGCAGTCTGTGTTATCCCAGCACAAACACCAGCATTTCCACAGGGCATGGGTTAAAAATATGTCATCTCCATTTAAAGGTACAGTTATGTTAACATTAGCCTTACAACCGCACTTGGAATAATAGTGTTTCAATGAAGGGAAAGTTTCATCCACCCCCTGCTCTCCCATGAGCCAAATGGACACAAATAATTGATTTTGGGAGAAAGGGAGGTAGAAATGTTGTATATACAGTCATTTCTACATATATTCCATCTGTTGCATATTCATGTAATATTTTAGGTTTTCAATTATTGATTTTTCATGTTTACACTCTTTAAAAAATTCAATTCAATTTAATTTTATTTATATAGTGCTTTTCACAATAGGTAATTGTATCAAAACAGCTTTTCATTAATAGAAACAGCATAAGTAGCGGCTATGAATAAGCTTTACAAGCTAGCGTGTTGATGATGTAACGTATAGAAGTGAGTGCTAAGTTAAGCCAATGTTGGCTGAAAAAATGTGGCGGCCGGTGACTTCTTTTTCGAGGGCGCACAATGTATGTAGCCTGTCATGTGTGTGGCTCGTCATTTCAAAATATGTGTTTGGCGCGTCATGTAAACGTATGTGCATCACGCGTGATGTCAAAATAAGTGCCTGCTGCAGACGCTTCGAAGGGGTTTATGATCAAAGAGACGCTCGCGTTTGCCAGATACTCGCTTAATGTGTGGAGTTAAGTTAGTGTCTTGCGTGTATCTTGTAAACGTGAGCGTCTCTTTTACATAAACTGTTTGGACGCGTGTGCAGCAGGCACATATTTTGACAAGACGGATGATGCACATTGTTCGCATGACGCAAGAAACACATATTTTGACATGACGAGAAACACACATGACACATTGTGATATTCGCGCCCCTCGGAAGAGAAGTCACCGGCCGCCACTGGTTACCCACTGAAAATTGAGTTGTTAAAACACACAGTTGGGTCAAATATGCACTGAAAAAAAATTATTCATTCAATTTAATTTTTTTAAGGTAAGTGGTTGCAATCAATTTATTTAAGCTACAGTACATTTAAACAAATGTTTTTTGTTTCGTTTTGTTTTTCTATTTTTTATTTTTTTTGTCTAATTGTAGCTCAAATAAATTGATTGCAACCACTTACCTTAAAATAATTAAGTAAATTGAATGAATCATTTTTTTCAGTGCATATTCTAACGAGACGCATGATGGACATGGTTCACACAACAAACACATAATTTGACAAGCAATACACGACACATGGGTCATTCTACAGAAACGTCCACTTTTGGTATGGCAAGATGTCTTCTAACATTTCTAACATTTAAACTTAGACCAAATTATTAGATTACTCTTTGACTTTATAAGTAAACATAAATGACAGCTTACTCTTTTTTTTTATTTTTTGTGTGCATGTACTTCAAGACTGCATAGACCTTTTTTGTCACTGGTGTAACCACTTCTTTAGCAATATTAAAGGCGTTTATGAAATATTATTTTCATTTTTTTCAGCTTTAAAGCTTAATTCTTAAGTGTAGCAGAATTCAATGAATTTTTCAATGAATCAGAATTCAATGAATTATCATCATGTCACATGTTTTATTAAATGTGAAAGAAAAAACACAGTAACACCAGTGACCCAACAAATCACCAGTCAGTGGTGTTACTGATCTTCACTGCTGTTACCCATAAGGAAGATAACACCAGTGACAATTTTCATGAAACTGCATTTTACAAAATTTCTGCTGCAAAGTATCAAACCACATGTTGTCAATCATTGTATATTCAGTAAATTAAGTATTTTTATCCGTTTGTATTCTAGGTTTTTGGAATTCCCTTAACAATAAAGAAGGTCATACCAGTGACTTAAACTAAAAGCTTCATATGAAAACATGAGATAAATGAGAAGATTTCTGATAACTGAAAAGAGACAGTGGACTTATATGGGCGTCTCTTCATAGATCTCCAGGAAATTGAAAGAAGGAAGTCAAGTGATGTCATCAGTGTGATTTTTATTTAAAAATAAGAGCTTTTTTGTTAAACAGGCACACCAGTGACACAACTCCAGGAAATCACTACTTTCATTATATATTTTATAATATTAATTAAGCATTTTGTTTTTAATGTAATTTACATCATATATTTGATAGTTATGGACACATTATTGTATTTTAAATGGAAGAAAACACTATTTTTGATCTCAAAATAAAGCATTTTCGCTCTGTAGCCTACATGACTGTGGGGACGAGCACTTCTGTGGTGCTTGGATTTCTAATTAATTAATAAAAATCAAATATTGCTACATTAATGGCTCAAGAATGTGTAATTGTTCAAATTGTTTCATTTTATAATATATATATAAAAAAAAATTAACCCTAAAGGGTGTTTCAAGTGTAATATTTCTGTAAAGGCTAGGGACAGAAAAATTGACATTTCTGTAGAATGACCCATATATTGAATTTGCGCCACTCGAAAGAGAAGTCTGCCGCCACTGGTTTTAACCGTGAAAGTTGAGTTGTTAAAACACACAGTTGGGTCAAATATGGACATGTCGACGTGTGTACAGCAGGCACATATTTTAACAAGACGCACATGGTTCACATGACACAACAAACACATATTTTGACATGACGAGAAACACACAACACATATTGAATTCGCACCACTCGAAAGAGAAGTCACTGGCCTTCACTGGTTTTAACCCTGAAAGCTGAGTTGTTTAAACACACAGTTGGTACAAATATGGACATTTTCCAGGTTTTTTTTTGTGAGTGTCCCTTCTCTGCAAACTTACACAAATAGATTACAGTGACACATAGCATATTAAATTAATACAGTATAAACGTATACAATATTATATATGGCATATTCATATTGAAACCATGCACATTAAACCATTTAACTTTGTACAAAATAATACCCTTATATTAAGCATGGTATTTCACAAAATAAAATAATTTGTAATAAAAGACTTGCTTTTGGATGATGTGACGCACACATTTGCTATGCTTGCAATTACGTTTGTGCATTTAGAAGATGCTTTAAAGGGATAGTTCACCCAAAAATGAAAATTCTGTCATTATTTACTCACTCTCCTGTTGTTACAAACCTGCATAAATTTCTTTGTTCTGATAAACATGAAGGAAGATATTGTGAGAAATGTTTGTAACCAAACTGTTGGTGGACCCCATTCACTTCACCATAATAGGAAAAAAGAATACTATAGAAGTAAATGGGGTCCACCAATGGATTGGTTACAAACATTTCTCAAAATATCTTCCTCTGTGTTCATCAGAACAAAGAAATTTATTCAGGTTTGTAACAACATGAGAGTGAGTAAATGATGACAGAATTTTCCGTTTTGGGTGAACTGTACCTTTAATGCAACACGACTTACAGTTGAACTTGAGCTCATAAGTTTTCATCCTCTTTAAAAAAACAATTTGTATTTAGTACTGCCCTAAGCAAGCTATTTCACATAACATGCTTACATATAAATTTAAATAATAACTGCATTTACAAAAGTTTACATACCCTGGATTCTTAATACAAAGCTGTTTTTATGTTTTGTGATTGTTGTTTGTGAGTCTCTTGTTCGATCTGGGCATTAAACTGCCCACCGGCCTTCAGAAAAAAATCTTCAGGTCCTGCACCTTCTGTGCTTTTTCAGCATCTTTTGTATGTTTGATCCCTTTACAACATTGTTTTTGATATTCAACGTATTACACTGAGGAGAATTGAGAGACTCACACATAACTATTACACTAAGCGCCAGGGGTATGTAAACTTTTGAACAGGATGATCCGTGTTTATTGTTATCATTTTGTTTAAAGATCATACTTTTTATTTAGTAATGTCCTTGCAATCTAAAATATATTCACGTTTCCCTGAAAACAAAATATTAACAGAGTTTGATCTAAGTCTATGTCTGTATTAACTCTTCATTGAATGCAAAAAATTCGATCAAATTCTGCAGAAACCACTTGTGGTGTGGTTTCTAAACATGCGTCATGTTTTAGCGTTTTGCCTGGTTGCGATTGCTAGTACCTACAGTAGTAAGATGAATGATGATAACCTAGAAGAATGCTTAACTTTATTTCAACTTCTTTATTTTAGTTTCACATAACACTTAAGTTTTCCACTTCACTCCTTATTGGTTTGCAACTTTTACAAATCGTGTTTGATAGCGGAAACTGGGTTTATACACAAGAAGCCGTTTTTCTGCCCTTGCTAGAGTAAAAGCCCCAGGGAGATTGGCCGTCGTTTTTTTAATCTCATATTAGTGACCTCATCTATTTTTAAAATCTCAAAGCCAGGGGTTTGCGGAGAGAGTGACGCTGTTCCCACGATCCACTGATGCCCGTTGCCCTCACACCCACCCAGTGGCACTGAGGCAACTGAAGGAGCTGATGTTTTGTGCCACTATAACCATATAAGATAATACTGACATGAGCATCCGTTCGTTGCATACACAGAGACTCCTGAAGGCCTTGACAGGTGGCTTGTAGGGTCAGGCAGTTGATCATGAGATATAATTGTAACGCGAGGAAGTGAAATACATTGGTGACAAGATCTCTATCACCAAACGATGTGTCGGTGGCTAATTTTAAAGTTCCTCAAATTTGCTGATATGAAGCGAAGAGTATTAAATGAATTAACTGGACATAAAAGCAACATACATGAAAGCAAAGTATAGGATGGTAGGATTTGTTTTTAGCACTTGAAAATTAATTAAGGCAACAAATTTGAGGTTGTGGGCGGGGGTTTGTGCTTGACTGACCAATAATGATTTTGATTCTCACGAAATTAGACTTATGAGGTGTCATGAAACATTTTGATAAAAAAAGTAAATGCTATTAAAATAAGAAGCATACAGTTACAAACATCTCTTCGTGTACTATTTTGCACATGATTTCAAATGACATCATACAAACCAATCTTGTAGTTTTTTACACATTTAAGGGGAAATTTTTCATTACCGCAACGTATCCATGACTGGATTTGGGTTCTTTGACATGGAAAATTTATAATTAAAAAATAAAAAGCTTCAGTGCATGTTATACTATAAACATTTACATTAAAAAAAACATGCGGTGTTTGGTGATCATTGGTAAATGTAGAGACAATAATAAGGAATATAAATGTGTCCAAGACCAATTTTCTCATCCTCCACAACAATTTTCAATCATTGTTTAAGCCCTCAAGGAACTAAAATTTAAAAAAAAAAATTGTTGTAAGGGACATAATTGACTGTGACACTCAAGATGGCCACCAGGTAAGCAGTTCTTATTTTTTCTCTCCAGATAAAAGTTGATTTTTTTCTCATAGTAGACAATATTTTAGTTCTCATTACCGCAACATGAGTTTGTAAATGCATATATTTATTAATGTAATATCATTTTGCGGTAATGATCATTTTTGATAATCTAAAAAATGTAAATAATTCTATAGGAAATATTTTTTAAATCCTCTAAAAAAATGGTTATAGTAAGTTAAGACCTTAATCTTATATGTGCAAAAAAATGGGATTTTTAAAAATTCTGATGCTGGACACCTTATAAATCTGGATTTGTGAAAATCACGTGTTTGGGATAAATTCAGTTTCAGAAATTGAACTAAATTCAGAAGTTTCACACTTTTGGGTAGCATATCTTGACAAAATGAAGTTGCTGTGGTAAACGCTGACCAAAGGCCGAAATATGTGTTTCATCATGGTTTAAAAAACCCATTTACAATGGGAGCCTAAAAAAGATTTGTTCATTCACCTTAAAAAAAGTAAAAAGTGGGTTCAAGTTTAAAAAAAAGTAAGTTAAAATGCCTTAAAATATTAATTGACTCAAAAAAAGTTTGTTGTGTCAACTAATATTCATAAGTTGAATTAACTCAAAATTCTAAGGCAACCAGGTAATTTACTTTATAAACTTTCTATGATTATATTTACACATTTTGCAGGGGCTTTAATCTAAAGTGACTACATCCAAGCTATACATTTAATCAGTATGTGTGTTTGGAATCGAACCCACAACCTTCACTGTAAACAATACTTTGCTGCCTTAAAATTTTTTGTTGAATCAACTCGGATTTACAAGTCATTTCAACTTACTATTATTTATCTTGACTAGATATGAGTTGTTATAACTACAGGTGAGTTGTTATAACTTATAAAATTAAGTTGACTTTTCTCTGTTGACATGACTTGTAAATCCGAGTTGATTTAACAAAAAATTTTAAGGCAGCAAAGTATTTTTTACAGTGTTTGTATTGCTATATATATACTATATAGGATACCACACATATATAATATAATTATAATTAATGTGATGTTCCTGAAGCTCATTTAGCATTGTGTTAGCAGTGAAAAGGTCATGAGTTTGATCCCCAGGGAACACACGTACTGATAAAAATGCATACTGTATGCACTGCAAGTCACTTTGAATTAAAGCGTAAAGTAAAAATTGTAACTCGCCCAAGGTGAAAGTTCAACTTCCTGTGCGATCCACCCAGAAACCAGACAATGGAAAAGACTACACGCAAATAGAGGTCTACTCATACGCTGACAGTATCCCTCAGTGGAGCACTTACTCTGGGGCACGAGGGGAGGAACTGCCTGATCCCTCATGAGGTCCACCCTATCAGAACACCAACAACAAAAACCTCTGTGAAGTCGAGTCAAAGCCGTTGAAGCAAAATAAATGAGCAGGCAAATGATGATTTGTAATGGAGGTGAAAACCAAACGCAACTGCCACCTGTAGCTTACAGACAGTTCAGCTGTTGGGGGCTGACGCTTGGTTCGTTTTGGTGGGATGAGAAACCTAAAGGTGCCAAAAATAGCAACTAAGACTTGTATTTGCATACAAAATGACAAGGGGAAACCTGCAACAGAGCGACCTAAGAATTTGAATTTGGATGAAGATGTGTTTTCGAAAAACTGTTGTTGTTTTCATGATTAAAATTTGTAACTAAATATAGATGATCTTTGTATACGGTTTGTTTAAGGCATATTGGCAGACGCTTTCATCCAGAGCAACTTGCAGTGCATTCAAGCTATACTTTTTATCAGTATGTGTGCTCCCTGGGGATCGAACCCAAGATCTCTACAAAAAAAGCTACAGATATACAAGATAATTGGAGATAGGACACTTCTGTGGCTTAACTGACAAAACATGCTTGCAACAAATGCCAGATCATGGAAAACTTCAATCAAAACTCCTACAATCTGTAAACTCACAAGGATCTAGACCGAGTTACAAAGCGGTGAGAATTTCTTAAAACAAAATGTGTCAATACCACTTTGTGTGCATCGGTTTGTCATGGTCTTAAAATTAAGCAGTGACAGTGGTTTGATTAGACGTTTGTGCGAAAAATTTATCATTTTTCGGCCTAGTTTTAAGTCAAGTATGGGCATTCTGTTTCTGTATGCATTCAATATACAGTTTTCTTTGATATGGTCGATATAAACTGGACAAGAATAGCAAACAAATAGCAATTTGTTGTCCTAAAAACAATAAATGCAATGATTTTGTATTAACTATACGGTAATATTAAACAAACAATGTGACACCACCAACCATGCAGTAAAGAATGTCTACAATGTGGACATCTCACAGCTTTATAGCAGTTTTATGACAATGTTATTAGGAAATAAACCACAACCTAACTATTTTACAGTATAATAACTTTGTGGACGGCCCCTATAGAGCAACATAGGCCAACCAAAACCACAATGAGGATTTAATGTCAGCAGATAAAGTTTGAGATCAGCAGTGTATCCTTTGATTTAGCAACCTAAATACTTTAATATTAATTTAGTTAATAGTGATAATGTAATAGTAATTTACATAATATTGACATAAAATCACATATGAATTGATTAAAGCTGCCCTTTACATTTGTCATGTACTTCTGAGGACTATAGAGGTAAGCTATACTTCCTTATATGAACTTATATAAGTATTAAGCATATTTAAGTTATAAATATAGTAACGTTAACTTGTTCTTGTTTTCTCAGTGTTTAAGTTTGCCAAAACCAAACGTTATCAGGGAAAACGACATTTACAAGAATTATTCACATTTTAATATAAAAAACTGATCTTACCTGCTTCTGAACGTAACCAGTCGGTTAAAAGCAGTTTGCAAAAATATAAATCAGATGACAAGACGTTTTTGTTTTGTTCACATCAACGTCGAGCGCTTTTGACAGGCGCGCATCTGAAGCGTTTCATACAGTAGCCAGTAGCGTGTGCATGCCACGCCCCCTTGCAGTTTCCATTGGCAGAAGGAGACGTCAATCATCTACAGCAGTTCCCGCAGTAGCGGCGTCAGATTGGAAGGAAATGACTATTCGCCCGCCTCTTTTAAACTCATATTGGCTGAGAAATACGTCGATCATCCCCACCTTTATTCTCCGTCATTCATTGATGAAAGTTATTCAAAGATATCTTAAGCATTTAGCATAAAACTAAATCAGGGTTTAAAAGTTTATCGATGCATTACAGTGAATATGCATTTAAATAACATGAATTAAGTAACAGTAAACAAGTAAACAAGCTATTAATAAAAAAAATTTTGACAATAGGAGGCATGGTGATATTAAATTAAATTAGCCTAGAAAATGGTTTATATTCTAAGAAAAAGGCACTTAAATCTCTATAACATTAACTATTTGCTATATTAGGTGAGGATATTCATAATTCAATTGCCTTTGGATTTTTTAATCCACATACTATTAACATTTTTACTCAAAAATAAACACTAATAAAAATATTTCAGCTATATGAGTGTGGCTTTGCTTGAAGTGATACACTGCTTGCATTTAACAAAGAATGTGTTGTGTTTATCTTGATAATTTTATTAATATGAGTAAATTAAAGATGATAAATAAATAAAAATCAAATATCTGTTTGCAAGCCCAAAATGCTAACTAATAACACGCTTTCTAATAAATATAACTTTACGTAAAAATACAAAATACATTTATTAATTTTTTTAAAGTAAATACATATATTACTTTTAAGTTGTCAATTAGTAAACCAGTAAAACATTAATATTCAGATACATTTTTAAAATGTAATTACTAAGGAAACCTTTTCAAATTATGCAAATATACAAAAATAAAAGCAGTGCTTTCTCTCTTTAATAGTACATAATAGTTTATAAATATAGTGATAATCTCTATACAAATAGTGTATTTTTTTACATAGTGTGTATATAAAATTAGTGCACTCAAAATCAACCCGTGGTTGGGTAAATATGGACAAACCCAACTTTTGGTTTAAATGAACCTAGAAAATTTCCATACTTGACCTAATCACGAGTTGAAACAACCCAGGTTAAACCAAATGGTTAGGTTTGTCTATATTTTACGCAACCAGTGGCTAAAACAACCCAGCATTTAAAGTGTATGTATAATAAATGTATCATCTTTTAAAAATAGTCTATTATTTAGGCAAACGTCACCACTATAATTACACAATTGTCAACCAAAAAAGATTATTAAACAGACATTGTCTAGTGTCCATTTTTATACTGTAAATCATTTTTATTTTAGTCTCTTATGATTTATCACATCTGACGTATGCTTAGTATTTAATATAGCTGAATCTCACCAACCATTTTAGTATAAAGTAATAACAAGATACTATACATGCCGTAAAGCAGTTATCACTGTCTTTTCGCTCATGCATGCAATGGCTTTAGTTTCCCTATGGGATAATAATCTGCATGTCATCTGATGCAAGAATTAGCAACCTCCTGCCATTTTCCCGAAAGTCCCTAAGCATCCATCCTGCAGGAAGCTCAAGGTACCTGGATTTCCTCTTGACTAGAGAATACAAATAAACCTGGATGTGAAAAACAAATGTTGCTTGCACAATATGAGAAATCAGGATATTGATTTCTGGGTCCTTAAAGCAATGCATGCAGGTTTTTTTAATATATTTCTATATTGTTACATTGTTGGGGACAACAAGGTCATAATTTTAAAAAATTTTATCCATACTTTTAATTCAACTTATCTAATGGCATGCAGGCTTATTTGATCAATTACTATGTACGGGGAATCTTTGAACATTTCCACCATTTTTGCCCTGGATTCGGTCAGCTGAGCAGTTATTTGTGACAGCTTGCCCATATAGCTAGGTTCACTATATGCTATATGTTGTCATAATGAAACCTTACATACATACATACATACAGCCTGTTATAGCTTTCCGGCCAAATTTAAAATAAGAGCAAAATTGCATATGTAACTAAATTCATGTAACTAAAAGTAAAAAATGATGTCTAAAAGTGAGTTTTAACGTTACTGCACTGTAAAAAAATTATATCATACTGTATCAACATATATTTTCATGTTACTTTAACTTAATTTTTTTTTAAAGTTCAACAATTTCAACTTGTTTTTGTTCAACTAAAGTTACTGCAACTAATCACAAGTCAAAACCTAAAAAATTATTTGAATTAACTCTATATTATTATTATTATTATATAATATATGGATGGTGGCTACTGTTTAATTATTACTTTAAATAACTGTCTGGGTGTCGTGAAAAAAACTCTGGAAAGTGCCTTTCAAACCTTTTTTTCCTGAAACTTCTCACTTCTGCTTTTGACAACATCAGTGGCTTTAAGTTTTGCACATGTGGTGAGTCTCTCGGATTCAGAAATAGCCTCGCTGGTCAGCATACACGTATAGGCGATTTTTAGGCGATGTTTTTTTAGTCTCTGGCTTATCGCGCAGAGCACAGAAGCAGACCTTGAGTTCCTATCAACCCATTCTGAGAAAAAAAACCACCTGCTCAGACTGGGGTTAAGGTAACACCTTAACATTTCACCGTTATGCAGCTGAAATACAATGCATTTTGCAGATATATATAGATATAAGATCATAAGATCATAAGATACATTATATACATTTTCTACTCTAGTTCGAAACATATACAACATATTTTTACATTTCAACATATAAGGCCTACCGCACCCTTTCATATTTGTTCACAACTGACTCCAAGTCAAGGCGGTTTCCCAGACACGGTTTGAATTAATCCA
This sequence comes from Paramisgurnus dabryanus, assembly GCF_030506205.2. Taxonomy (NCBI): domain Eukaryota; kingdom Metazoa; phylum Chordata; class Actinopteri; order Cypriniformes; family Cobitidae; genus Paramisgurnus; species Paramisgurnus dabryanus. The sequence goes on along the minus strand of NC_133360.1, from coordinate 12,631,113 downwards.
GAACTTGGCATTAGGATGTTTAAATCGTTTTTACGTACCTCGTACAAAAAACAATACTGGTGTGCATCGAGACAAAATGTCACTGATATATGTTAAGATAGGTCAGTACAAGATGTTTTTTAATGACGACAGCTCAAACATGCATTTTAATCCGGGACTAGAGTAAGCCCTGTTAAAAGATTATAAAACGTAATCACCACATAACCTAAAAAAATAATTACAAAATATTTAAAATATTACACACTTCAGCTATGCTGGCTGTCGATGTACATTAGATATTTCGGATCCAAACCTCATATGCCACCCTGTTTGTCTAAGTACAAGAAAGTGAGGCACAAACTGGATGAAAGAAGACTGTAAAATGTGGCCTGGATCTCAGTTCATATAGCAGCATCTGAATTTGTCATAAACAACATGAATGAATGAATCTATCCTGCCTTGCAATGCTTCAGGCATGTGGTGGTCGACTTGTGTGTGAGATATTTTCTTGGCACACTTTGGGGCCCTTAATAACAATCGGGCATTGTTTAAACGGCACTGAGTAGTTGCTGACCTCGCCCAGCCCTTTATGACTCATCTTTTAATGACTACACTTCTAAAAATAAAGGTGCTACCAAAAGGTTCTGCCACTGATATGTTTCAGGCAAAGGTACTTAAAAGAATCATTTTATTTACCTTTTCATTGTCTAAAGAACTTTTCTACTAAAGACCTTCTACGCAATGGATGTTAAAGGTTCTATATAGAGTCATACCGCCAAAAATAGTTCTATGACATCATGTGCCAAGAGTGTACCCCTGTCAGAATATACTTCTGAAAGCACAGGCCATCCCAAACAAAGAGATTACAGTACTTTAAGATGAACTCCACCAGACCTTTGGATGTGGTGGAATGTGTGAACAACAAATCTGACTATGTTTCTAGCACTGCTGAATCCGTTCTGAAGGCAAATCCAAGCGCAATTCAGCACAAGCAAGGTGTACCTAAAAAGTGTCCGGCGAGTGCATGTGAGCTATTCATCAAAAGCTTTCCATTGATTTAACTAAGCATTCTCTGCAGTGTGATGCTTGTCTCTGAGGCAACCAGCTTTATCAGTTTTAAATGGATGCAGCTGCCTCTATTTTCATCTCATTCAAAACACAAAAAAGCCTTTATTAAGTTAGTGCTTTTCAAATCATAACGTCCTGGATTTCTTCTCTCTATTCCAATGAGTCCTTACAATTATTTTAAAAAGTATTTTTTATGTATTTTAAAGCTGAAAATATGAATGTGTCATCATTTCTTTGTCCAAGTTGGTTGGTTAATTATGGGATCACAAGATGTTACAGACCAAGAACTAAATATCTGTCTGAATATTTTTGATTTTCTGTAACAGTGTTGACAGACAAAGTGTGTGTTTGTGAGCGAGCTAGCGAGCAATTCTGTGTGTGACTGCTAGTTGTGTTACATATGGTCAACACTGTTACTTTACCTTGGTAGGTTAGGTTATTAGACAATAACAGAATTGGCACCGACTAATTCAAACAACACAAAATCATGATATTCAAGACACTTTTTACTGAAAATATTATATTGTTGTGGTCTGTAACATATTGTGATTCGTTCCAATGAAAATCCAATCTATAATAATAAAGCATAACCATTAAAAAAGAAATAATAATAATAATCCAAAAAAATAATAATAATGATGACTTGGGACACCAAATGTACCTGCAATTATATCATGGTGTCTCAAATAAATATGTATGATGACTGTTTTATTATTTAAGCATCTGTACATCTCTGTCTTAAAATTTTATGGCCCGAGTTATTGGACATATTAGGTAACATTTTGCAATAAAGTCTTATAATAAACAGTCTCATTCATTACCTAATGGATTAATTAATTATCAATTTATTTATGAATAATGTTAGTTAAAACTAGTGCTGGGCAAAGATGAATTGTGATTAATCGCATTCACAATAAAAGTGTTTTTTTGCATTATATATATATATATATATATATATATATATATATATATATATATATATATATATATATATATATATATATATATATATATATAAATATAAATATATATATATATAAATATATAAATAAATATAAATATATATATATAAATATAAATATATATATATATAAATATATATAAATATAAATATATAAATATATATATATAAATAAATAAATATATATATATATACACACACACACACACACACACACACACACACATTCATGTATGTACTTAAGAAACATTAGCACGTGTACACTCTAAAAACAAATGGTGCTAAAGAGTGGTTCTTGGCTCATAATCATAGAAAGTGGGGCTACATGACTTCATATGGTTCTTCATAAGTACTATACCTCTAAAAATGGTTCCTTTTATGATTACAAAAAACTCTTTTTGTTGTTTGTTTTTAGAGTGTATATATATATATATATATATATATATATATATATATAAAATCACTTTTATTTGGTAGGCTATGCCATTAATCTTTGCCCAGCACGAGTTAAAACGAATACAACTTTTGTTTGTTCATGCTAGTTTTGTTTGTTCATGCATGTTAACAGATACAATGCTACATATAATAGTTAAAGCTTAAGTTAACATGTGATGTACTAAGATTAATAAATGCTGTATGCATTGTTATCTAATGTAGTTACCTAATTTTAAGAAATTAACAAACTATATTTCTAAATAATCTTCATTTACGCGCATGCATCCTAATTTACCATCTTGTCATGTAAAGTGATTCCAGATTTAGACTTTTCTAGTGCTTTGTGCACCTGCTGAATGAACAATGCATGTTGGCAAACTCTTTCCTTAAGGGAAAAGTAGTACCAGGCTGAATAGAAATCACTTCCAAGGTTACTGCATTCAAAATAAAACGCACTGCCCAATGCAAATCAAAACGCCATTGTTGCATAAAGTTTTAAATCGGTTTAAAGTAGATCACATGCCCCGGCTGAACAACAACACGGACGCGCATTCCAGCGCGCGCTTGCACCGTTTTGCATCGCAAACTGTGCAAAGAAAGAAAGACAGACAGACAGAAACCAGTCGTCGACTTTAAATCTTAAAAAAGACCTATCGATGGACTTTTGCGGGTTTAGAGCTGTACATATTCGTTAAAGTTGGCGCAAAACGCTTTCGGAATGACGCATTCGTACAGCCAGCGTTCGCTGGTGGTGCTCGCGCTTTTGGGGATTTTATCCGCAATAATGTCCATATTATCCGTCATTTTGATTTTCCAGCTTCAAGCCCAACAGGCCATTATTAAGGGCACGCCGTCATTCCTGGCGACTGAAGTTATCGCGGTTTTATTGCCCGTTTCTACAGTCCTGTCAGCTTTTTCTCTAACTCTCAACCTGAGCTCCGTGGCTGTTTGTCTGCTTCATAGTTATTTCATAAACGAATTGAGCAAAGGGACAGACGATACCCAAAGGTAATTGCTTTTTTGATAGTATATATACGTAGATTTAAAAAAGTAAAGTATTTGCACAGGTAGGTATTTGGACACAAAGGTGCCTTTGAACTACACCTGTTAAAGGTATAGTTCACCCCAAAATGAAAATTCTGTCACCATTTTCCCATCCTCATGTTGTTCTTAATCTGTGTTAATTTATTTTTTCTGATGAACACAAAAGAAGATATTTTGATAAATGATGGTAAGCACACCATGCTGTTTGTACCCATTGACTTCCATGGTAAGATAAACACATACGATGGAATACAATAGGTACCTTCAACTGTGTCCGTACCATCATTTATAAAAATATCTTCTTTTGTGTACATTAAAATAAAAATAAAAACTCATACAGGTTTGTAACAACATAAGGGTTAGTAAATGATGACAAAATTAACATTTTTGGGTAAACTATCCCTTTAAAGTCAACACACACTAGAAAATAAATCTTACTTATATATAATAAATAATTGTAAAAAGTCACTTAATGTTTGTAAATGCATGCATTTTATTTGTTGGTTAATATTTTTAAATGAAAACATTTGCAAGGCAAAGATGGCTGGATCGATACCCAGGAACACAAAATGTATAGATTGAATGCACTGTAAGTCGCTTTGCATAAAAGCATCTGCCAAATGTGTAAATGTAAAGAATTGTAAATGTATCAGTGTCTTGTATTCATCTATAACCACTTAAACGTCCAATTCAAAGTAGTCTATATTGAACATGTATTGCTTTAGCTTTTAGCATTTTCGGAAACAGGTTAGTCTATTTGTTTTGCAAATTATCCGCAGATACTAGTTCACAGAATAAACTCCCATTTTTGTTTACATCCTAAGGGCCGACTGGTTCCTAATGGATAGCAGGGCAGTCCGACACGTGGCCATCGGGCTGTTTTGCCTCGGCGTTTCAGTTTACCTAGCTGGTACGTATTAAAAAAAAGTGGCCTACATAAAACCACATGAATGTCATGACCCATGCATTCTTTATAAAGTTTAATATTTTTAGATACAGATTATATTTACAGAATGCACAAATCAAATGTAGAACTATACATTTATAGTGCAAACTCTCATACACATTTATAAGCAGCTTATAAACATCCCACATACTTCCTAATACATTATCTTCATATGCTTACAAAGGCAGACCCACAATCATCATGAATAGGAATAAACTGTAGATGGTCTCATCCAAAATTCCTTCATTGGGGTCATGGGTGCATGGGTTTATATCCCAGAGCTCTGCTTTTCCCCTCCATCTTTAATCATGCCGGGATCCAAAGCTCTTTTCCTGTTTAAACAGAATGCATCATTGTAAAAAAAAAAAACATGAAGTCTGAAGTCATAATATGATAGCCACTGACTTCCAAATTTCTTTTACAGCTATGTCCATTTACATGTTATTGGTGTTTGAAATCGAGACTGGAATAGCCGGCGCCTGCGTGCTCTCCTCCGGGGTTCTCGTCCTGCAATTTATCATTATTCACGCCCTTATACAGGCCACATGTACCAGCAGACGCTTCCGCAAACAACACGCCCAGCCCGGATACCAAAACGACCACTTTAGCGGTCCTGAAATTCAAAGGTCGAACCTGAGACTCACGGACCAGCCACGGAGGCAGCACAGCTTAGCCGGTCTTCACGCCCATTTCTCGAATTCTACCGACAACTATCCCAGACAACACGACAACTATCCCAGACAGAAACCACAGTACTCTCCATCGAACGGGCCTCACGTTCATTCTAGCGATAAAGATGATTACGGTGATGGACGGACGCACCGCACCGCTTCAGATGAGTCCCCACAGTCGCACGCCCATGCCAAACCCTGGACCGGGGTCAACAGCGAGATGAGAGCTGTACTGGCTCGCAAATCCACAGTCAGGGACTCTACTTTAGTATGAATAGTATTGAGATGGGCATTATTTAATATGAGGAAATATATAATGTGCCTATGCTAAAACAGATGCTGGGATGAAGATTACAAAATCTGTCTTGTGTTTTTATTCTTGCTATATTCTTACTCTAGGCCAATTTATATGATGAGATCATCAGTTTTTATACACTAATGTGACTCTATCTAATTATGAAATTAGGAGCAAAGTTTGATTTCAGTCATCGATTTCAATCTTTGTCATGACCTTAGTCAATATTAAAGATATTAAGGATATATTTTCACATTATGTAGGATGATTTTATGTAGAAAACAGTAAATGGCAAAAAAAAGACTTTATCTGGGTTTTCATAGACAGGGTGAGATATTATAAAATTACTATTAAGAATTTGTGTATAGCTTTGCTATTAGATCGTGTATGTAGTAAATGTCACAATGAAACAAAAATAGTACCACAAAAGTTTCTGACCTTTAACAGATCAACTGAAGGTTTTGCACATAACGACAAAATAACTACACGCAATGCTAAAAGTAGCAATGGGTGAAGGAAAACTAACCTTGAAGAAACACCTTCGTGAGTCAAGGTGGTGTGACTGTAGCATGTGCGGATGTATCATTCGGATTAAATGGAGGTTTCACAGCACTAAAGCAACATGCATGTACACAAACAGAAAAAAAATGAGCAAATTAAAAATGATGCAAACGAGAAATGAAAAAATTAAGAGACACAAAAAAGTTAAATGTAAAAAAAATGAACATTTGCGTAGTAAATATCTAACAAAAACTATATATTGTCTCTTTTTAAAGCTATTGTATGATCTTATTATTGCAGACTGATTATATATATATATAAATAATATATCTATAAAAGATATCTGACTGTAGTGTTCTTATTCTTAGCAGAAAGTTTTACGTTTTGTACCTGCGTCCCTGTGAGTTGATCTGCTCCTTCAGTGAAATGGCTTGTCGGAGGAGACCGTCTATGTTTTTGAAATACAGACTACTATTTGTCATGCTTTTCACAGCACTGGAAACACAAAGAGAAAGGATTACATATCAAATAACTTAAAAACATTAGCTGCCACAAGTGATTTATGTTTGCTTGGATATGCAAATAGTACCTGCATGCATATTCGACAGTGTATATCGCTCCTTGGCTTTGCTCTTCCCAGCTCTGCATATCTGTCTACAAAAAAGAAAAATACTTCATTATAAAATGTTAGGGTATTTAACTTATGATTAATTTATGAAATTAATCTAAACGTATGAAAACCGATTACAAACTAATTTTAACGTTTAACCAACTTGATAACAACTACTGTCCTACAAAAAAACCTTTTACATTACTTAAAGAGCCCAGATTAATATTCACATGATCAGATTTTCAGTCTGATATAGACAATGTTTGTTTTGACTTTGTATTTTTTTTTAAAGTCTTTTTTCTTGGGTCCGTTTGATACCAAACAGATAAAATGATACTAGATGAATAACATGACTGCAGAATACCGTTTCAATTTTACAATTTGGGATGCTTTAAAAAAAAACAGAAATCACAGAAATTCTAATGGATTTATGGTTATATTGGGAGATGTATTGGTTTTATTAGACACTATAATGGTATCTGTTGGTCTCTACTGATATGTGTTCGGTAAATTCAGCATTGCCAGCTACTTTTAAATTGTTTCTGTGGGTTGATTTTTCTGTGGGTTAGATGAGAAAGGATTTGGTTCACTAGTTCTTGGTGTTTGGGCTGTAAATAGTCATTAATATGCTTTGGACCAATTTTAAACAGCCATTGGTTTTGTTACGCGGATCTGGCAACCCTGGGTATATTGGTGGGATGTCATTTGGTGGATGGAAAACGTAATGGTTTGAATTGTTAACAGCTGATGGTTTGTATATTGTAATGGAAACCACCAGAATTTGCATGGTTTATTCAGCAGGGACCCAAGAAAATGAGACACATCATAAAGGTTAACAAATATATTTTTAAAATACTGAAATGAAACAAATTTAGGAAATATCACTATATAGTATTTTCAACATAGGTTACATTGTTAAAATAAATATTATTGAAGAAGTTGATAAAGCACCTTGTGCTGCACGAGCTCAGGTAAGGATCTCCTGACATGTTCTTGCAGTCTGTATAGAGCTATAGACGGTTCATTGGCCAACACATACATACTCTCTGTGAATTTATCAGTCACTGCAACATACAAAAATAAAACACACAAAAATCAATATACCTCCATTAGTTTATTACATTGGAAGTACTGTCTGTAATCATAAATCTTGACAAAAC